>NW_028158657.1:5000-86037 GCF_964263955.1 Coregonus lavaretus | reverse complement strand
GGACCCTACGTAGATCTATCTACATAGAGACACTATAGAGGACCCTACATAGATCTATCTACATAGACACTATAGAGGACCCTACGTAGATCTATCTATATAGAGACACTATAGAGGACCCTACGTAGATCTATCTACATAGAGACACTATAGAGGACCCTACGTAGATCTATCTACATAGACACTATAGAGGGCCCTACGTAGATCTATCTACATAGACACTATAGAGGACCCTACGTAGATCTATCTACATAGAGACACTATAGAGGACCCTACGTAGATCTATCTACATAGACACTATAGAGGACCCTACGTAGATCTATATACATAGAGACACTATAGAGGACCCTACGTAGATCTATCTACATAGACACTATAGAGGACCCTACGTAGATCTATCTATATAGAGACACTATAGAGGACCCTACGTAGATCTATCTACATAGAGACACTATAGAGGACCCTACGTAGATCTATCTACATAGAGACACTATAGAGGACCCTACGTAGATCTATCTACATAGAGCCACTATAGAGGGTCCTACATGTAGTAACTACAGTGCCAGAATGTTGAAATATCACTCCAGAAAAGGAATGTGTTTTTTGAGTCCAGTACCCATGCATCAGCATCATCACCATCACCATCCCACACTCTGATAATGAAAGTGAAATGAGCTCTAGTTGGCAGGAGTCCTACTGGTCCCTGACTCCCTGCTGAGAACACAGCAGATCATGATCTAATGTAGTGTTTAGCTGTCTGGTGGGTTATGAGATAGTAAGAGGAACTGGAGATATAAATGTGATAATAGGAAGTAACTCGGCATGCTAACTGCTTTAAATTCTGCTTGGTTTAGATTCAGACATGATTCAGAACATTCTAGAACTCTAAAAGCTTCCATTATAATTATTGGAACTTGCATACATGTTCCTTCATACATTTTCCTGTTGAAACAACTAATGAATATTTCCCCTGATGTTAGTGCTGCTCTATGAAGATCTGCAGCTCTAGGTCAGAGGAGATGAGACAGAGGGGGTGTGTCAGTAATGTTTCTTTATCGAGTTACCTTTTCCCTGAGTGTGTCGCTCTATGTAGATAGCTCTACGTAGGGTCCTCTATAGTGTCTCTATATAGATAGCTCTACGTAGGGTCCTCTATAGTGTCTCTATGTAGATAGATCTACGTAGGGTCCTCTATAGTGTCTCTATATAGATAGATCTACGTAGGGTCCTCTATAGTGTCTCTATGTAGATAGCTCTACGTAGGGTCCTCTATAGTGTCTATGTAGATAGATCTACGTAGGGTCCTCTATAGTGTCTATATAGATAGCTCTACGTAGGGTCCTCTATAGTGTCTCTATGTAGATAGATCTATGTAGGGTCCTCTATAGTGTCTCTATATAGATAGCTCTACGTAGGGTCCTCTATAGTGTCTCTATGTAGATAGATCTACGTAGGGTCCTCTATAGTGTCTCTATATAGATAGATCTACGTAGGGTCCTCTATAGTGTCTCTATGTAGATAGATCTACGTAGGGTCCTCTATAGTGTCTCTATGTAGATAGATCTACGTAGGGTCCTCTATAGTGTCTCTATTTAGGTAGATCTACGTAGGGTCCTCTATAGTGTCTCTATATAGATAGCTCTACGTAGGGTCCTCTATAGTGTCTCTATGTAGATAGATCTACGTAGGGTCCTCTATAGTGTCTATGTAGATAGATCTACGTAGGGTCCTCTATAGTGTCTATGTAGATAGATCTACGTAGGGTCCTCTATAGTGTCTATGTAGATAGATCTACGTAGGGTCCTCTATAGTGTCTATGTAGATAGATCTACGTAGGGTCCTCTATAGTGTCTATGTAGATAGATCTACGTAGGGTCCTCTATAGTGTCTATGTAGATAGATCTACGTAGGGTCCTCTATAGTGTCTATATAGATAGCTCTACGTAGGGTCCTCTATAGTGTCTCTATATAGATAGCTCTACGTAGGGTCCTCTATAGTGTCTCTATGTAGATAGATCTACGTAGGGTCCTCTATAGTGTCTCTATGTAGATAGATCTACGTAGGGTCCTCTATAGTGTATCTATGTAGATAGATCTACATAGGGTCCTCTATAGTGTCTCTATGTAGATAGATCTACGTAGGGTCCTCTATAGTGTCTCTATGTAGATAGATCTACGTAGGGTTCTCTATAGTGTCTATGTAGATAGATCTACGTAGGGTCCTCTATAGTGTCTCTATGTAGATAGATCTACGTAGGGTCCTCTATAGTGTCTCTATGTAGATAGATCTACGTAGGGTCCTCTATAGTGTCTCTATGTAGATAGATCTACGTAGGGTCCTCTATAGTGTCTATGTAGATAGATCTACGTAGGGTCCTCTATAGTGTCTCTATGTAGATAGATCTACGTAGGGTCCTCTATAGTGTCTCTATATGCACTGAACAAAAACATGCAACATTTTCAAAGGTTTTACTGAGTTACAGTTCATAGAAGGAAATCAGTCAACTGAAATAAATAAATTAGGCCCTAATCTATGGATTTCACATGACTGGGAATACAGATATGCATTTGTTGGTCACAGATACCTTTAAAAGAAAAGGTGGCGTGGATCAGAAAACCAGTCAGTATCTGGTGTGACCACCATTTGGCTCATGCAGCGTGACACATCTCCTTCACATAGAGTTGATCAGGCTGTTGATTGTGGCCTGTGGAATGTTGTCCCACTCCTCTTCAATGGCTGTGCGAAGTTGCTGGATATAGGCAGGAACTGGAACACGCTGTCGTACATGTCGATCCAGAGCATCCCAAACATGCTCAATGGGTGACATGTCTGGTGAGTAAGCAGACCATGGAAGAACTGGGACATTTTCAGCGTCCAGGAATTGTGTGCAGATCCTTGTGACATGGGGCCGTGCATTATAATGCCGAAACATGAGGTGATGGCGGCGGATGAATGGCACGACAATGGGCCACAGGATCTCGTGACGGCATCTGTGCATTCAAATTGCCATCGATAAAATGCAATTGTGTTAGTTGTCCGGAGCTTATGCCTTCCCATACCAGAATCCCACCGCCACCATGGGGCACTCTGTTCACAACGTTGACATCAGCAAACTGCTCGCCCACACGACGCCATACACGCTGTCTGCCATCTGCCCGGTACAGTTGAAACCATTATTAATCTGTGAAGAGCACACTTCTCCAGTGGCCATCGAAGGTGAGCATTTGCCCACGGAAGTCGGTTACGACGCCGAACTGCAGTCTGGTCAAGACCCTGGTGAGGATGACGAGCATGCAGATGAGCTTCCCTGAGAGAGTTTGTGGAGAAATTCTTCGGTTGTGCAAACCCACAGTTTCATCAGCTGTCCGGGTGGCTGGTCTCAGACGATCCTGCAGCTGAAAAAGCTGGATGTGGAGGTCCTGGGCTGGCATGGTTACACTTGGTCTGCGGTTGTGAGGCCGGTTGGACGTGGCTTATGGTAGAGAAATGAACATTAAATTCTCTGGCAAGAGCTCTGGTGGACATTCCTACAGTCAGCATGCCAATTGCACGCTACTTCAACTTGAGACATCTGTGGCATTGTGTTGTGACAAAACTGCTCATTTTAGAGTGGCCTTTTATTGCCCCCAGCACAAGGTGCACCTATGTAATGATCATGCTGTTTAATCAGCTTCTTGATATGCCACTCTTGTCAGGTGGATGGATTATTTTTAGCCAAGGAGAAATGCTCACTCACAGGGATGTAAACAAATTTGAGAGAAACACGCTTTTTGTGTGTATGGAAAATGTCTTTATTTTTTTATTTTTTTCAGCTCATGAAACATGGGACCAACTCTTTACATGTTGCGTTTATATTTTTGCCGTTTAAGATTAGGGAGGACGATTTCTTTTTTTTTATGAGCATGGCCTTATTTCTGTTACAGCATGTTGGATGACTGTCATTCATATTCCATTCACCCAGTTCAATGTAACAGCGATAGGTTTAGGCTACTACATGATACTTTAATATGCCCTATACCCATCACGAGGATGCTACAGCCTACAAATTCAAGTTTATAACGTAGGTGCACAGGTTGATAGACAAATTGGAGTAATCAAGGTGACCGACAGTGAGAAATTCACTAACGCCTTGCACAGTCTTGCCTGCATCTAGCTGATCCAGGGTGGAATCATTAGTCCAAACAGTTTTACGTTTTGCAATTAAAACGAGAGTTTCAATTGGACAAACTCAGGTAGGACCAGCCCCTTTTCGTTCCGTTTGCTTCCGTTTTAAGAAATGTTTTTCAACAGAATTGGCGGAATGAATACACCACTGATCACCCGCACACATAGTTCACTTTCATAGCAGCCAAACAAACTCCTCCTCTCACATTTTCCCTTCGCTTGTGAACAGCTGTCTGTGACCAGGCGAAAAATACCTCTCCAAGCCAAATCTTCATACCATAACCGCTACACACAGCCTACGTCGTTGTCACCATTTCTACTAGAACTAACCCACAATCCAATCCATGTACAATCACGCAGTACAGTGTACAGTAAGCAGTTTAGCAGTTACAGCGGCGGTCCCCACCTGGTGGCAATAAATTAATACAACTGGAAGTTTACCTTGACTTGGAAGAGTTGCAGTGTTGGATATCCTTAGCCAGCTAGCTAACATACATATAATTCCTCTCTGTTTGAGTCAGGTTGTTGAGTAGGCTAAAGTAGATGCATTAGCTAGCATAAGGGAAACTGAAACTACATTTATTTATTTTTTTAAATACAATGAAATATATTTCTCTCGTCTCTCTCTCTGCTCCTTCTCCTTATTTTTTGAAGAAATTAATTTGTTCAAAACTCTTCAACTATTGTCTTTCTCTCTCTTTGAGTCAACTACTCACCACATTTTATGCACTGCAGTGCTAGCTAGCTGTAGCTTATGCTTTCAGTACTAGATTTATTCTCTGATCCTTTGATTGGATGGACATCATGTCAGTTCATGCTGCAAGCGCTCTGATAGGTTGGAGGACGTAATTACTGTGTAAGTCTATGGAAGGGGTGAGAACCATGAGCCTCCTAGGTTTTGTATTGAAGTCAATGTACCCAGAGGAGGATGGAAAATAGCAGTCCTCCATCTACACCATGGTGCTAACTCTTATAAGAGTTCCTAACAAGGGCCTCTCCTCCTCCTCCTCCATCTCCTGTAGATAGCAGAGTTGGAGTCTCAGTGTGAAGAAGCCAACGTGGAGAAGGAGAGGAACTCTAAGCTGACTGTACGAGTTCAGGAGCTGGAGACAGAGCTACAGGACAAGGAACAGGTGGGGGCATACACACACAGGATCACTTGTGCGCGCTCTCTCACACACACACACACACAGGATCACTTGTGCACGCTCTCACACACACACACACACACAGGATCACTTGTGCACGCTCTCACACACAAAAACTCTTATAGACACACACACAGTCTCATATGACAAGCCTGTAGTTTTGCTGACAGACTGTATGCAAATATAACACCATTGTCCCTAAGGGACATGTTATCTCTATTACCTCTATCTCTACCCCTCTCTATCTCCCTCTACCCCTCTATCTCCCTCTACCCCTCTCTCTCTCCCTTTCTCTATCTCACTCTACCCCTCTCTCTCTCCCTCTACCCCTCTCTCTCTCCCTCTACCTCTCTCTCTCTCCCCCTCTCTCTCTCTCTCTCTCCCTCTACCCCTCTCTCTCTACCCCTCTCTCTCTCTCCCTCTACTCCTCTCTCTCTCTCCCTCCACCCCTCTCTCTCTACCCCTCTCTCTCTCTCCCTCTACCCCTCTCTCTCCCCCCCCCTCTCTCTCTCTCTCCCTCTACCCCTCTCTCTCTACCCCTCTCTCTCTCTCCCTCTACTCCTCTCTCTCTCTCCCTCCACCCCTCTCTCTCTACCCCTCTCTATCTCCCTCCCTCTACCCCTCTCTCTCTACACCTCTCTCTCTCCCTCTACCCCTCTTTCTCTACCCCTCTCTCTCTCTCCCTCTACCCCTCTCTCTCTCTTTCTCTACCCCTCTCTCCCTCTCTCTGTTCCTAAGGAGAGGATTATAGTCCAATAGAAGGTGGGTATTGTTGTGGGACCTTTGATGTCAGAACAATTCTGTGTGGAAGTATTAGTCTCGTCCTCACCTCTATATCTCTCTCTCTGCTCGCTCTCTCTCAGCACTTTCTCTCAATTCAATTTCAATTCAAAGGGCTTTATTGGCATGGGAAACATATGTTTACATTTCCAAAGCAAGTGAAATAGATAATAAACAAAGGTGAAATAAACTCTCTCTCTCTCGCTCTCTCTCTCTCTCGCTCTCTCTCATGCTACTTCTACACCTATTATCTATCAGTTTATTTACTTCAGTGTTTTTATAGGTCACCTACCTTCTCGTTCAAGAACACACAGAGAAAGGAGAGAGAACTGTGTTATTCTTCATATTTACTGCTTATAGAAAATGTCTCCCGCTATATCTGGTAATGTTAACTCTAACTCGATGCCCGGTCATGTTATTTTATTTCAGACCACATTAATAATGTTATTGTAATGCCATTGCCCTCTGCCCCTGTAGTCATCCCAAATGATGCCAGGAACCCGAGGCACTAGGTCTGCCAGTCACATCGTCCTCATGTCACTTCTGCCCAGCTGCCAAGCAACTGCGGACCCAAGATGGCTGATTTTACACCCTGTGAAATTTATTCCAGTTAGTCCTAATGAGGCTTTGAGCCGGCATGACCGTGGTGATCAGGACCTCTTTTCATTAATGGATCAATACTGATTCTACCTGCAGACACATTTCATTAGCTGTAACCACGTTTTCATACACAGTTTTTATGCGAGTAAAGTCATACCGTATACAAAAAGCTGTGATGGAAATAGGACATTTATAAATGTCGACAGATCATTTGTTCATTCGACATGGTGGGATCTTTTTGTGTCGGTAAAATTAATGGTGGTGGAAACGCCTTCATGCGCAAATATTTATAGAATAACCATCATTTTGAAGTAAACTTGGGAGTCATGCGATGATATGGTGTGTGGTCCTCCCACTACGACTCGGGGAAACCGTGCAGTTTATTAGGCTACAGATTAAATGGCTTATGAACTGCACAGGGTGGTGACAAGTGCACAGTGATCTTGATGCTCCTTTCCAATAAATATTGAGGGTCTTATTCTGGTGACATGATGATCGATGCTCGACTGCTGTTTCACAAATAAAAATATTCTCTTTCTTATCCATAATAATCTCATCATGTAGACTAGTCTACTCACACTGTATCTGCCAGCTGTAGGCACATTTGCTATTTTACGCAACCGTGTTTGTAACAAAACTATCGGTAGAATTGAAAATGCGATGGATTTTTATTCGGTACATGAAAAATTTTGTGTGCACTATGTCATCACGCACTGATTTTTATCCACAACAAGTCCGTTGGGTGGAAACACACCACTGGTGGGAAAATGTGCATATTTGCTCTATTAATATTCTCATGAAAATATGTCACCAATTGGATGGAAACCTAGCTATTGGCTTTACCCCTCTTTCTACTGCCCCCGGATCCCTCCATCCTTCCATCTCCCGCTCTAGAGCTGACTTCCTGTCCCCTCCCCCGGATCCCTCCATCCTTCCATCTCCCGCTCTAGAGCTGACTTCCTGTCCCCTCCCCCGGATCCCTCCATCCTTCCATCTCCCGCTCTAGAGCTGACTTCCTGTCCCCTCCCCCGGATCCCTCCATCCTTCCATCTCCCGCTCTAGAGCTGACTTCCTGTCCCCTCCCCCGGATCCCTCCATCCTTCCATCTCCTGCTCTAGAGCTGACTTCCTGTCCCCTCCCCTGGATCCCTCCATCCTTCCATCTCCCGCTCTAGAGCTGACTTCCTGTCCCCTCCCCCGGATCCCTCCATCCTTCCATCTCCCGCTCTCTTTCTCACCCTCTTGCTCTTCTTCTTCTTTCTGCCTCTTTCTCTCTTTCTTTCCATGTCTCTCTCTCTCTCTCTATTTCTCTCTATTTCTTGCTCTCTCTCTCTCTCTCTTTCTCTCTCTATTTCTTTCTCTCTCTCTCCGGTGGCAGGGGTGTCAGCGTGTGTCCCTTTCATGCTCTTGACAGGGTTTATTCAGCTGTGTGTGTGTGTGTGTGTGTGTGTGTGACTATTAGAAACCTATTGGTTTGGGCAGTAAATCACCCTGACAAAGACTTTTTAAAGCTGAAACCAGTTTGATTTGCACCTTGGATTTATTTCCTGTAAAGGTGTCTTAGCATCTTCTGTTGATCCTGTTTTGAACATTTCATTAACCCTGGTTGAACTGAGAGATACAGCGATGACAGAGAGACGGAGACAGAACCTGTCTGATGCCCTTTCCTCTGTCCTGCTGTGTCAGATGAACAGACAGTCTGACAGATCACACTCCTGCTAAGTGGTCTCTTTCTCTCTCTCTCTCTCTCTCTCTCTCTCTCTCTCTCTCTCTCTCTCTCTCTCTCTCTCTCTCTCTCTCTCTCTCTGTCTCTGTCTCTGTCTCTGTCTCTGTCTCTGTCTCTGTCTCTGTCTCTGTCTCTGTCTCTCTCTCTCTCTCATGGAGAGAGGATTCTGATAACCAGAAGTGGCGTCTCTAGGGTGGTGTAGTTCTGTAAAGACACAGGAGATGAGATCATGATTACTCTGAGAAGCATCATGATAGTCTGTAATCTTCACGGCTAGTTTAGAAGCATATTTTTTATTTATTTTTTCACCTTTATTTAACCAGATGAGCCAGTTGAGAACAAGTTCTCATTTACAACTGCGACCTGGCCAAGATAAAGTAAAGCAGTGCGATAAAAATCAGCAGAGACACAGAGTTACATATGGGGTAAAACAAAACAGAAAATATATATACAGTGTGTGCAAATGTAGCAAGTTATGGAGGTAAGGCAATAAATAGGCCATAGTGCAAAAATAATTACAATTAGTATTAACACTGTGTCACGATCGTTGAGAGACGGGTCAGACCAAGGTGCAGCGTGAAAAGCGTACATGTTTATTAACTCAAATAAACATACAACAAAACAATAAACAACGTAACGTGAAGTCCTCAGGCTAAACACATACAAGCCTAACACGGAACAAGATCCCACAACTAAGGTAGGCAAACAGGCTACTTAAGTATGATCCCCAATCAGAGACAACGAGCGACAGCTGTCTCTGATTGGGAATCACACCCGGCCAAACATAGAAATGCAATACCTAGAACATAAACATAGAATTTCTAGCATAGATTCTCACGCCCTGACCAAACCAACTAAAGACGACCGGCCTCTCAAGGCCAGGGCGTGACACACTGGAATGATAGATGTGTAATGATACTCTGTAATCTTCACAGCTAGTTTAGAAGCATCATGATAGTCTGTGTAATCTTCACGGCTAGTTTAGAAGCGTCATGATAGTCTGTCATCTTCACGGCTAGTTTAGAAGCATCATGATAGTCTGTGTAATCTTCACGGCTAGTTTAGAAGCATCATGATAGTCTGTGTAATCTTCACGGCTAGTTGAGAAGCATCATGATAGTCTGTGTAATCTTCACGGCTAGTTTAGAAGCATCATGATAGTCTGTGTCATCTTCACGGCTAGTTTAGAAGCTTCATGATAGTCTGTGTCATCTTCACGGCTAGTTTAGAAGCATCATGATAGTCTGTGTAATCTTCACGGCTAGTTTAGAAGCATCATGATAGTCTGTGTAATCTTCACGGCTAGTTTAGAAGCTTCATGATAGTCTGTCATCTTCACGGCTAGTTTAGAAGCATCATGATAGTCTGTGTAATCTTCACGGCTAGTTTAGAAGCATCATGATAGTCTGTGTAATCTTCACGGCTAGTTTAGAAGCTTCATGATAGTCTGTAATCTTCACGGCTAGTTTAGAAGCATCATGATAGTCTGTGTAATCTTCACGGCTAGTTTAGAAGCATCATGATAGTCTGTGTAATCTTCACGGCTAGTTTAGAAGCATCATGATAGTCTGTGTAATCTTCACGGCTAGTTTAGAAGCATCATGATAGTCTGTGTAATCTTCACGGCTAGTTTAGAAGCATCATGATAGTCTGTCATCTTCACGGCTAGTTGAGAAGCATCATGATAGTCTGTGTAATCTTCACGGCTAGTTTAGAAGCTTCATGATAGTCTGTGTAATCTTCACAGCTAGTTTAGAAGCATCATGATAGTCTGTCATCTTCACGGCTAGTTGAGAAGCATCATGATAGTCTGTGTAATCTTCACGGCTAGTTTAGAAGCTTCATGATAGTCTGTGTAATCTTCACAGCTAGTTTAGAAGCATCATGATAGTCTGTGTAATCTTCACGGCTAGTTTAGAAGCATCATGATAGTCTGTGTAATCTTCACGGCTAGTTTAGAAGCTTCATGATAGTCTGTCATCTTCACGGCTAGTTTAGAAGCATCATGATAGTCTGTGTAATCTTCACGGCTAGTTTAGAAGCATCATGATAGTCTGTGTAATCTTCACGGCTAGTTTAGAAGCATCATGATAGTCTGTGTAATCTTCACGGCTAGTTTAGAAGCATCATGATAGTCTGTGTAATCTTCACGGCTAGTTTAGAAGCATCATGATAGTCTGTCATCTTCACGGCTAGTTGAGAAGCATCATGATAGTCTGTGTAATCTTCACGGCTAGTTTAGAAGCTTCATGATAGTCTGTGTAATCTTCACAGCTAGTTTAGAAGCGTCATGATAGTCTGTGTAATCTTCACGGCTAGTTTAGAAGCATCATGATAGTCTGTGTAATCTTCACGGCTAGTTTAGAAGCATCATGATAGTCTGTGTAATCTTCACGGCTAGTTTAGAAGCTTCATGATAGTCTGTGTAATCTTCACGGCTAGTTTAGAAGCATCATGATAGTCTGTGTAATCTTCACAGCTAGTTTAGAAGCTTCCATGCTTTGCATCTACAGTTGAAGTCGGAAGTTTACATACACTTAGGTTGGAGTCATTAAAACTTGTTTTTCAACCACTCCACAAATGTCTTGTTAACAAACTATAGTTTTGGCAAGTCGGTTAGGACATCTACTTTGTGCATGACATAAGTCATTTTTCCCAACAATTGTTTACAGACAGATTATTTCACTTATAATTCACTGTATCACAATTCCAGTGGGTCAGAAGTTTACGTACACTAAGTTGACTGTGCCTTTAAACAGCTTGGACAATTCCAGAAAATAATGTCATAGCTTTAGAAGCTTCTGATAGGCTAATTGACATCATTTGAGTCAATTGGAGGTGTACCTGTGGATGTATTTCAAGGCCTACCTTCAAATTCAGTGCCTCTTTGCAAGCCGAAGAACACCATCCCAACCGTGAAGCACGGGGGTGGCAGCATCATGCTGTGGGGGTGCTTTGCTGCAGGAGGGACTGCTGCACTTCACAAAATAGATGGCATCATGAGGAAGGAAAATGATGTGGATAAATTGAAGCAACATCTCAAGACATCAGTCAGGAAGTTAAAGCTTGGTCGCAAATGGGTCTTCCAAATGGACAATGACCCCAAGCATACTTCCAAAGTTGTGGCAAAATGGCTCAAGGACAACAAAGTCAAGGTATTGGAGTGGCCATCACAAAGCCCTGACCTCAATCCTATAGAAAATGTGTGGGCAGAACTGAAAAAGCGTGTGCGAGCAAGGAGGCCTACAAACCTGACTCAGTTACACAAGCTCGGTCAGGAGGAATGGGCCAAAATTCACCCAACTTATTGTGGGAAGCTTGTGGAAGGCTACCCGAAACGTTTGACCCAAGTTAAACAATTTAAAGGCAATGCTACCAAATACTAATTGAGTGTATGTAAAACTCTGACCCACTGGGAATGTGATAAAAGAAATAAAAGCTGAAATAAATCATTCTCTCTACTATTATTCTGACATTTCAATTCTTAAAATAAAGTGGTGATCCTAACTGACCTAAGACACAGGGAATTTTTACTAGGATTAAATGTCAGGAATTGTGAAAAATGTTTAAATGTATTTGGCTAAGGTGTATTTAACTTCCGACTTCAACTGTAGATTTATTATTTATTTATTTATTTTACATTATTTAGCAGACGCTCTTATCCAGAGCGACTTACATTATTTATTTTTTCATACCCCCTGTGGGAATAGAACCCACAACCCTGGCGTTGCAAACGCCATGCTCTATCAACTGAGCTACATCCCTGCCGGCCATTCCCTCCCCTACCCTGGACGACGCTGGGCCAATTGCGCGCCGCCCCATGGGTCTCCCGGTCACGGCCGGCTGCGACAGAGCCTAGATCATGTTAGAGAGATATGGAGAGTAAGAGAATATAAGTGATTTTGAGAGAACGGGACAGAGAGGGATGGGGGGAGAGAGAGTAACAGGAAGAGAAGATGTCCATCCTGTCTGGTGCTCATAAATGTGGTTCATCTATAGCTTCAGTCGCAGTGGACAAGGAGAAGAATGACTCACCACAGTAACCTGCAATACATCTGCTGCCTTCTCTCCTCCCTCCCTGGCTCCTACTCTCTCCTCCCTCTCTCCTCCCTCCCTGGCTCCTACTCTCTCCTTCCTCTCGCCTTCCCACCCCATGAATTATTGAATTATTGAATTTCCGTGGCGTGGTGTTGCCTCACCAGCCGTGAACTTGGACACTTCAAACAAACTGACCACTGCTGAGGCAGAGTGGTTGGTGGGCTGAGGCATAGGGGTGGAGGGTTTGGTGGGCTGAGGCAGAGGGGTGGAGGGGCTGAGGTGGGGGGTGGAGGGGTTGGGGGTTGGGGGGCTGAGGCAGAGGGGTGGAGGGGCTGAGGTGGGGGGTGGAGGGGTTGGGGGCTGAGGCAGGGGGGTTGGGGTGCTGAGGCAGGGGGGTTGGGGTGCTGAGGCAGGGGGGTTGGGGGGCTGAGGTGGGGGGTGGAGGGGTTGGGGGCTGAGGCAGGGGGGTTGGGGTGCTGAGGTGGAGGGGTTGGGGGGCTGAGGCAGGGGGGTTGGGGTGCTGAGGCAGGGGGGTTGGGGGGCTGAGGTGGGGGGTGTAGGGGTTGGGGGCTGAGGCAGGGGGGTTGGGGTGCTGAGGCAGGGGGGTTGGGGTGCTGAGGCAGGGGGGTTGGGGGGCTGAGGTGGGGGGTGGAGGGGTTGGAGGGCTGAGGCAGGGGGGTTGGGGGGCTGAGGCGGGGGTGTTGGGGGGCAGAGGCGGGGGTGGAGGGGTTGGGGGGCTGAGGCAGGGGGGTTGGGGGGCTGAGGCGGGGGTGTTGGGGGGGTTGAGGCAGGGGGTGGAGGGGTTGGGGGGCTGAGGCAGGGTAACACAGATGCTAGGCTGTGCATCATTATCTCTTTATTATGGAGGGGTTCTAAATGCCAACTCCACAGCTGATTCTGGGGGTCACGGAGATATAAGGAGCCTGGATGAGGACCGAGAAACAATAGGTCTGATGAGGACCGAGAAACAGTCAGTCTGATGAGGACCGAGAAACAATAGGTCTGATGAGGACCGAGGAACAATAGGTCTGATGAGGACCGAGGAACAGTCAGTCTGATGAGGACCGAGAAACAATAGGTCTGATGAGGACCGAGAAACAATAGGTCTGATGAGGACCGAGATACAGTAGGTCTGATGAGGACTGATGTACAGTAGGTCTGATGAGGACTGAGGAACAATAGGTCTGATGAGGACTGATGTACAGTAGGTCTGATGAGGACCGAGGAACAATAGGTCTGATGAGGACTGATGTACAGTAGGTCTGATGAGGACCGAGAAACAGTGGGTCTGATGAGGAGCGAGGGACAGTAGGTCTGATGGGGAGCGAGGGACAGTGGGTCTGATGAGGAGCGAGGGACAGTGGGTCTGATGAGGAGCGAGGGACAGTGGGTCTGATGAGGAGCGAGGGACAGTAGGTCTGATGAGGAGCGAGGGACAGTGGGTCTGATGAGGAGCGAGGGACAGTAGGTCTGATGGGGAGCGAGGGACAGTAGGTCTGATGAGGAGCGAGGGACAGTAGGTCTGATGGGGAGCGAGGGACAGTAGGTCTGATGGGGAGCGAGGGACAGTAGGTCTGATGAGGAGCGAGGGACAGTAGGTCTGATGAGGAGCGAGGGACAGTAGGTCTGATGGGGAGCGAGGGACAGTAGGTCTGATGAGGAGCGAGGGACAGTAGGTCTGATGGGGAGCGAGGGACAGTAGGTCTGATGAGGAGCGAGGGACAGTAGGTCTGATGAGGAGCGAGGGACAGTAGGTCTGATGAGGATATTAATATGTGATGTGTGTTTCCTTCCAGGAACTGGAGAACCTGAGGAAGCAAGCAGAGATCATCCCTCAACTGATGGCAGAGTGTGAGAGCATCACAGAGAAACTACAGGTACTGAACCCTAACCCCTACACCCTAAACACTAACCCCTTAACTCATGGCAGTGTGTGAGAGCATCACATAGAAACTACAGGTACTGAAGCATAACCCAATAAGCTGGGACTGGGAGCGGCAGATCCAGATTGTTCCATTACATTATGATCTCACACGCGCTCGCACACACCACGTACACACCACGTACACACAGACAGACACACAAACACACACACACACACACACACACACACACACACACACACACACACACCACATACAAACACACACACCACCTCTTTTTGTTCCCACAGTGTTCATTGAGTGTCTCTAACAAGTTATTGTTACTGAGTTTTATATTCCACATGGTTATGTATTAAAAACAGGTCCATTAGTGTGCTATTTATAACTATGATGAGTATACTGTATATCGTTTTAAAAGGTTGATATGATCAACACTGTTATTAAAAGGTATTCTCTCCTAGATAATAGACTAGAGTAGAGAGTTATATTCTCAACAATGGGAACTATTTTAATCACAATTCTATTTAATCACAGCAAGTATTGTAATTATAAATCTCTCTTCTTGAATATGAAGAGTGGTCTTCTCATAAAGACCTAGGATGCATCCCAAATAGCACCCTATTTCCTATATAGTGCTCTATAAAGGATGCCTTTGGGACGCAGACAGGATTATGGTAATCAAATGTAATATAATGTATCCACTTAGCAGAAACAGCTGAAGATGTCAGTGTGCTGTTGACAGATATTGGTTATGACTGGGTGGGAGAGGAGACACAGTGTTATAATGTTTCAGCTCTTAGATCCAACAGCATGTTGACAGATATTGGTTATGGCTTGGTGGGAGAGGAGACACAGGCTTATAATGTTTCAGCTCTTATATCCAACAGCATGTTGACAGATATTGGTTATGGCTGGGTGGGAGAGGAGACACAGGGTTATAATGTTTCAGCGCTGATATCCAACAACATGTTGACAGATATTGGTTATGGCTGGGTGGGAGAGGAGACACAGGGTTATAATGTTTCAGCTCTTAGATCCAACAACATGTTGACAGATATTGGTTATGGCTGGGTGGGAGAGGAGACACAGTGTTATAATGTTTCAGCTCTTAGATCCAACAACATGTTGACAGATATTGGTTATGGCTGGGTGGGAGAGGAGACACAGGGTTATAATGTTTCAGCTCTTAGATCCAACAACATGTTGACAGATATTGGTTATGACTAGGTGGGAGAGGAGACACAGTGTTATAATGTTTCAGCTCTTAGATCCAACAGCATGTTGACAGATATTGGTTATGGCTGGGTGGGAGAGGAGACACAGGCTTATAATGTTTCAGCTCTTATATCCAACAACATGTTGACAGATATTGGTTATGACTGGGTGGGAGAGGAGACACAGGGTTATAATGTTTCAGCGCTGATATCCAACAACATGTTGACAGATATTGGTTATGGCTGGGTGGGAGAGGAGACACAGTGTTATGTTTCAGCTCTTAGATCCAACAGCATGTTGACAGATATTGGTTATGGGTGGGTGGGAGAGGAGACACAGGGTTATAATGTTTCAGCTCTTAGATCCAACAACATGTTGACAGATATTGGTTATGACTTGGTGGGAGAGGAGACACAGGGTTATAATGTTTCAGCTCTTAGATCCAACAACATGTTGACAGATATTGGTTATGGCTGGGTGGGAGAGGAGACACAGGGTTATAATGTTTCAGCTCTTAGATCCAACAGCATGTTGATGGCTGGAAGGACGTACACAGAGACACATTGCTCTCAGATCCCACAGTATCTAGATGACTGACTGACTGGTGTGAGAAACCTAGATTGATTCACACGTCACATCTTCTCCATTCTCCCGTTCTACCCGGCAACAGGGACCACCTGGTTACCCACCCCTGAAGTGATATACTAACCCTTACTGCTGTTAAACCCAGCCATACATCAGACCCCCCCCCGGCTAGTCGAACCTGTCATCAAAACCAGTCTGTTTTTAAACCTACCATAGATCAGACCATCTGTCTGTCTGACCAGTGTCAAAGCCTACCATACATCACACTCATAACCTGACAACCACAAAGGAGCTGCCATAGACGTAGACCAGCCTGTATCTATCTCTATGGTATGGGAGCTGGTCTCAAGTAGAGAAAGTTCTGGAAACCAGGGTCACTCACATTGTCTCTTGAAATCCGTCAGTTTCGGAGATAAAAACAGCTTGTATCTATTTCTGAGACCAACTCAGTGGCTTTGTGGTTAGAGCGTCCTCCCTGAGATTGGAAGGTTGGGAGTTCGATCCCCCGGCCGAGTCATACCAAAGACTGTAGAAATAGAACCCGTTCGGCATTAAGGAGATAGATTGAAGGTAAAGCCCTGCGATAGACTGTCCAGGGGGTGTACTTGTACATCAAGCTGCGTCATGCTACAGAAACAGGAAATAGGCTCCTGCCCTATGAGCCGTTCTGGCTGCTTACTTACTTCAGAAGAAAAACGCCACGTGTACGTTTAACCATTTATTAGAAAAGATTACAATGCATGTCTAGGCGTTAAGGCTCTGCTCCTTCAGGGTAGCTCACTGCCAGAACCAAGTGTTAGGGTTCTGTTCCTTCAGGGTAGCTCACTGCCAGAACCGAGTGTTAGGGTTCTGCTCCTTCAGGGTAGCTCACTGCCAGAACCGAGTGTTAGGGATCTGCTCCAACCAGTATCTTGTCATTGGTTGCCAGCATCAGCGTTGAACAGAGGTTAGCCAGGTTCCACCCGTGCTCAGCATGCAGGTAGCGTAACATGAGAGGACAAGGCAGTGCCAGTTCTTGTTATGACCACTGATGTTCAATTGCTAATTCTTCATCACTGAGTGCATAAGTACTGTTTTACATGTAAGTGTCCATAATACAATATCATTTTAGATATCATGCAAGATTGAAGGGACGGAATATTTAGTGAATTTCAGACTGAAGAACCCATGAAAGCCATCAAACAGACTTGCCTCTAGCAAAGGTTAATGTAACCCAACACCATCGCCTTAAGTGAACTCAAACTTGTGCTACTGAGAGAGGAGAGATACTCTTGATATGCATGTTGGTCTCTAAGGTCTGGTAGCTGGTCTCAGGGAGAGACGGATCTGTCAACCAGGGGAAAGCGTTATGGCTGCATGTTGGTCTCTGCGGTATGGTAGCTGGTCTCAAGTAGAGACAGATCTGTCAACCAGCGGAAAGCGTTATGGCTGCATGTTGGTCTCTGCGGTATGGTAGCTGGTCTCAGGTAGAGACGGATCTGTCAACCAGGGGAAAGCGTTATGGCTGCATGTTGGTCTCTGCGGTATGGTAGCTGGTCTCAGGTAGAGACGGATCTGTCAACCAGCGGAAAGCGTTATGGCTGCATGTTGGTCTCTGCGGTATGGTAGCTGGTCTCAGGTAGAGACGGATCTGTCAACCAGCGGAAAGCGTTATGGCTGCATGTTGGTCTCTGCGGTATGGTAGCTGGTCTCAGGTAGAGACAGATCTGTCAACCAGGGGAAAGCGTTATGGCTGCATGTTGGTCTCTAAGGTCTGGTAGCTGGTCTCAAGTAGAGACGGATCTGTCAACCAGGGGAAAGCGTTATGGCTGCATGTTGGTCTCTGCGGTATGGTAGCTGGTCTCAGGTAGAGACAGATCTGTCAACCAGGGGAAAGCATTATGGCACGTTCAGATAGTAATACACTATATTGTGTAGAACAGGGGGATTCAAATATTACCCTACGAGGTCCAGACTACTTCTGGACTTCTGTTCTACCTGATGATTAATTGCACCCACCTGGTGTCCCAGGTCTAAATCAGTCCCTGATTAGAGGGGAACAATGAAAAATAAAAAAGCAATGGAACTGGCTTGGGGGGCCAGATTTAGAATTTGAGGGCCATACACATTCAGGTAGAGACGTATACTCTATAGAACAGAGGTGTGTCACGATCGTTGAGAGACGGGTCAGACCAAGGTGCAGCGTGAAAAGCGTACATGTTTATTAACTCAATAAACAAAACAAGAAACAACGTAACGTGAAGCCCTCCGGCTATACACATACAAGCCTAACACGGAACAAGATCCCACAACTAAGGTAGGCAAACAGGCTACTTAAGTATGATCCCCAATCAGAGACAACGAGCGACAGCTGCCTCTGATTGGGAATCACACCCGGCCAAACCTAGAAATACACATCTAGATCCTAAACATTGAAATTCTAACATAGATCCTCACGCCCTGACCAAACCAACTAAAGACAACCGGCCTCTCAAGGCCAGGGCGTGACAAGGTGTCAAATTCAATCTGCAAAAAATAGTCCTCTGTTCATCGTTTTGGGAATTTCCGATGCTCCCTGACTGTCTAGCTTTCATTTCGGTGATTATTAACGAGCTTTACACAGTCAACAAACGGTATTAATGTAGCTCCATTATGATTTCCACACAGTTTCCATTTGGTTTTAGTCATTTTAAAGTATATTGAGTTCATTTGACCCCCCCCCCACCCAAAAACCTATAAAAAAAAGGTTTGGGCCTCCCGAGTGGCGCAGAGGTCTAAGGCACAGTGCTAGAGGCGGCAGGTAGCTTAGTGGGTAAGAGCATTGTGCCAGTAACCGAAAGGTCGCTGGTTCTAATCCCCAAGCCGACTAGGTGAAAAACCTGTCGATGTGCCCTTGAGCAAGGCACTTAACCCTAATTGCTCCTGTAAGTCGCTCTGGATAAGAGCGTCTGCTAAATGACCAATTTATTTTTTTTATTTACTACAGACCCGGGTTTGATCCCGGGCTGTATCACAGCCGGCTATGATCGGGAGTCCCGTAGGGCGGCGCACAATTGGCCCAGCGTCGTCCGGGTTAGGGGAGGGTTTGGCCCAGCGTCGTCCGGGTTAGGGGAGGGTTTGGCCCAGCGTCGTCAGGGTTAGGGGAGGGTTTGGCCCAGCGTCGTCAGGGTTAAGGGAGGGTTTGGCCCAGCGTCGTCAGGGTTAGGGGAGGGTTTGGCCCAGCGTCGTCAGGGTTAAGGGAGGGTTTGGCCCAGCGTCGTCCGGGTTAGGGGAGGGTTTGGCCCAGCGTCGTCCGGGTTAGGGGAGGGTTTGGCCCAGCGTCGTCCGGGTTAGGGGAGGGTTTGGCCCAGCGTCGTCCGGGTTAAGGGAGGGTTTGGCCCAGCGTCGTCCGGGTTAGGGGAGGGTTTGGCCCAGCGTCGTCCGGGTTAGGGGAGGGTTTGGCCCAGCGTCGTCCGGGTTAGGGGAGGGTTTGGCCCAGCGTCGTCCGGGTTAGGGGAGGGTTTGGCCCGGGTGGCTTTACTTGGCTCCTTGCGCTCTAGTGCCTCCTTGTGGCGGGCCGGGCGCCTGCCGGCTGACATCGGTCGTCAGGTGAACGGTGTTTCCTCCGACACATTGGTGCGGCCGGCTTCCGGGTTAAGCGGGTGGGTGTTAAGAAGCTCGTTTTGGCGGGTCATGTTTTGGAGGATGCATGACTCGACCTTGGGGACTTGCAGCGATGAGACAAGCTCGAAATTGGGGAGAAAAGGGGGGAGGGGTAAAAAAATATAATGTATTATAATAATAATAATAATAATAATAATAATAATAGGATTGGACCCAACGCGGGCTTGATTGACCCCCCTGGTGTAGAACAAACATGATTAGCTGCTATGTAGACAGAGGAATCCTTTCAGCAATATACAGTGCCTTCGGAAATTACTCAGACCCCTTGACCTTTTCCACATTTTGTTATGTTACAGCCTTATTCTAAAATGGATTAAATAAATAAAAATCCTCAGCAATCTACACACAATACCCCATAATGACAAAGTCAATCAGGTTTTTTGAAATTTGTATAAACATTTTAAAAATCTGACCCTTTGCTATGAGATTCGAAATTGAGCTCAGGTGCATCCTGTTTCCATTGATCATCCTTGAGATGTTTCTACAACTTGATTGGAGTCCACCTGTGGTAAATTCAATTGATTGGAAATGATTTGGAAAGGCACACTCCTGTCTATATAAGGTCCTACAGTTGACAGTGCATGTCAGAGCAAAAACCAAGCCATGAGGTCAAAGGAATTGTCCGTAGAGCTCAGAGACAGGATTGTGTCGAGGCACAGGAAGGGTACCAAAACATTTCTGCAGCATTGAAGGTCCCGAGGGAACACAGTGGCCTCCATCATTCTTAAATGGAAGAAGTTTGGAACCACCAAGACTCTTCCTAGAGCTGGCCGCCCGGCAAAACTGAGCAATCGGGGGAGAAGGGCCTTGGTCAGGGAGGTGACCAAGAACCAGATGGTCACTCTGACAGAGCTCTAGAGTTCCTCTGTGGAGATGGGAGAACCTTCCAGAAGGACAACCATCTCTGCAGCACTCCACCAATTAGGCCTTTATGGTAGAGTGGCCAGACTGAAGCCACTCCTCAGTAAAAGGCACATGCCAGCCCACTTGGAGTTTGCCAAAAGGCACCTAAAGACTCTCAGACCATGAGAAACAAGATTCTCTGGTCTGATGAAACCAAGATTGAACTCTTTGGCCTGAATGCCAAGGGTCACGTCTGGAGGAAACCTGCCACCATCCCTACGGTGAAGCATGGTGGTGGCAGCATCATGCTGTGGGGATGTTTTTCAGCGGCAGGGACTGGGAGACTAGTAAGGATTGAGGCAAAGATGAATGGAGCAAAGTACAGAGAGATCATTGATGAAAACCTGCTCCAGAGCGCTCAGGACCTCAGACTGGGGCAAAGGTTCACCTTCCAACAGGACAACGACCCTAAGCACACAGCCAACATAATAATGCAGGAGTGGCTTTGGGACAAGTCTCTGAATGTCCTTGAGTGGCCCAGCCAGAGCCTGGACTTGAATCTGATCGAACATCTCTGGAGAGACCTGAAAATAGCTGTGCAGTGACGCTCCCCATCCAACCTGACAGCGCTTGAGAGGGTCTGCAGAGAAGAATGGGAGAAACTCCCCAAATACAGGTGTGCGAAGCTTGTAGCGTCATACCCAAGAAGACTTGAGTCTGACTTGAGCAAAGGTGCTTCAACAAAGTACTGAGTAAAGGGTCTGAATATTTATGTAAATGTGATATTTTTATAAATTAGCACACAAAAAATGATGAGGGGAAAAAAACAATTTAATCCATTTTAGAATAAGGCTGTAATGTAACAAAATGTGGAAAAAGTCAAGGGGTATGAATACTTTCTGAAGGCACTGTATATAATATATCTAACCAGACTCTTTTCTGTTTAGACTGCTGCTGCAAACCTGAGTATAATAGGGTAAAGCTGTATCGGCGGTGACGCTGTATGGATAGCATATATTTGTGGTTCTGATGTGAGCTGTAGACCTATCGGTAGTGACAAGGTAATAGTACATGTTTCTGAATGTGATGTGAAGCTGTGTGTATCGGTAGTGATGCTGTATGGATAGTAGCTGTGTATTTGTGCTTCTGATGTGGTCTGAATGAGTAGTGAATCTATATCAGTAATGATGTTGTATATCGGTAGTGACAAGGTAATAGTACATGTTTCTGAATGTGATGTGAAGCTGTGTGTATCGGTAGTGATGCTGTATGGATAGTAGCTGTGTATTTGTGCTTCTGATGTGGTCTGTATGAGTAGTGAATCTATATCAGTAATGATGTTGTATATCGGTAGTGACTCATCTCCCTCGGTCATCTCCCATTTCATCAGCCAAGCTGTCATCGGTGCGGTGCCGCGTAGATCGACTATGGAGGGGAATAAAACCAACAATGACATGCCTCAAATACTTCAGCTTCAGGTCCGACCCGGCTAGATCGACTATGGAGGGGAATAAAACCAACAATGACATGCCTCAAATACTTCAGCTTCAGCTCCGACCCGGCTAGATAGAGTATGGCCTAACTCAGATACCTCCTCTCCCTTTAGACACAATGGACCAGAGAACCCCTCAGCTAGCTATTAGGCATTGAATCAATAGAACTGACATTCCTGTTCAAAGCAATATTCACTAGGGGTTGTAATGGCAGAATACCTCAGAACACCACTGAGCTCCATGGTGTGAAGGGATGATGTCCATTCTATGAACTGTAGCTCTATACCAGACAGTAGCAGGAGGGTCTGGTCTGTGGTCCCTCTATTTAAAGCAGGTCTCCCACATGTTGATCAGGTTTCAACAGTCAGCTGAGAAATGCCACCAGGCACTAGTTTAGACCTCCTATTTTAGTCCTCTCCCTACCCCTCTCTCTCCCTCCCTCTCCTCCCTCCTCCCCCTCTTTCTCTCCCTCCTCCCCCTCTCTCTCCCTCCCTCTCCTCCCTCCTCCCCCTCTTTCTCCCTCCTCCCCCTCTCTCTCCCTCCCCCCTCATCCCCCCTCCCTCCCCCTCCTCCCTCCCCTTCCCTCCCTCCCCTTCCCTCCCCCCCTCCCTCTCTCTCCTCCCCCTCTCCCCCCTCCATATTCTCTGTCTCAACGTAGTATACTTGCTAAATTAGCGACTAATATACGTTATTGTCTCTTATCTGTAGGAGTTGACGTCAAAGTTATAATTATTTATAAAGCTATGGCAGTATCTAACTTCATATTTCCAATGTCTTTAGGCTGCTGAGGTGAAGAACAAGGACCTGGAGGATAGGATAGAGGGTCTTCAGGCTGACATCGAGGACAGCCAGTCCAAGCAGGGCAACATGAAGGGAGAGCTGAAGAAGTTCATGGACGTCCTGGATGGGAAGATCGACGAGCTGCATGAGTTCAGGCAGGGCCTGTCCAAACTAGGGGTGGATAACTGAGGGAGGAGGGGACAGAGGGATGGAGTGATGACAGGTTAGAGATGGAGGGTTTATAAATACCTTCAGGACAGGTCTCTGTGGAGCCACTCCCCCAAAGTAGAGACCACACTGAACCAATGAGAGAGAGAGAGAGAGAGAGAGAGAGAGAGAGAGAGAGAGAGAGAGAGAGAGGAGAGAGAGAGAGAGAGAGAGAGAGAGAGAGAGAGAGAGAGAGAGAGAGAGAGAGAGAGAGAGAGAAGAGAGAGAGAGAGAGAGAGAGAGAGAGAGAGAGAGAGAGAGAGAGAGAGAGAGAGAGAGAGAGAGAGAGAGAGAGAGAGAGAGAGAGAGAGAGAGAGAGAGAGAGAGAGAGAGAGAGAGAGAGAGAGAGGAGAGAGAGAGAGAGAGAGGAGAGAGAGAGAGAGAGAGAGAGAGAGAGAGAGAGAGAGAGAGAGAGAGAGAGAGAGAGAGAGAGAGAGAGAGAGAGAGAGAGAGAGAGAGAGAGAGAGAGAGAGAGAAAAAGAACAGGTGAAAGGTTCTGTCTGTTGTTTCTACAGGCTGAACTAAGAGGGAAGAAAGGGTTTTAAAAAGGGCTAAATGTATTTAACTATAGAAACTAATGCAGTACAGCAACAGTTAAGTAATAATCACACTTATCCTACTGGCCTCTTTATGACATTAGGAATATAGAAGATGTATACTTTTTAAAAGACTGTCCATTATATTGTTGCTTCATGTCGATCTCAGGTGTGTTTGAAGACAGTTTGTTACTCGTTAGTTAATATGCACATACACGACACGTACACGACCAATACATGACACGGCGGTGTCATCAAGTGCCTCAGGAGAACCAGCCAAAACTAGATGGATGATGACCATGCATCACCATAGTAACACACTAATTAAATGTTACTATGAAAATGGAAAAACATTATTTAAGGAATCCTAGTAGTGTTTCAAAAACAACAACAATAGGACAACAACGACAACAGAACAACGACGACAACAACAGGACAACAACAACAGAACAACGACAACAACAACAGGACAACAACAGAACAACAACAACAGGACAACAACAGAACAACAACAACAGGACAACAACAGAACAACGACAACAACAACAGGACAACTGTTTCAGATAGACAAGCCCATGTCCTCTGGATGTTGTTGCCATAATGATGAAATTAAATGAATTCAATAACAGAAGTTTAAAGGATTGAAAGGGTTTCAGTGAACATTAGCCTTTTGAATCTGCAGTCAGTCTGCAGGACTGTGATGTGCATAAGACAGTGAAGACGAGCCCCTTTAGAAATGTGAACAGATGAAACCAGGACTTTATAGGGCAGAGAAACCCCAAACTATGCTAGACAACCCATTTTGTAACGAGTTCAATGTTCAACGAGGATTTTGCATGTATGACACTTCAGATTTCTTTCTGTCAGTTTTTTGTAGAACAAAAAGTGTGAAGTATGTCTTTTAAAATGTGTTGTTCATGTAGGATATGTGTTTCCTTCTACTACTTTGGTCTGTTTTGTTAGTATGGTCAGTGGTGATATTTTAGGGGGACTTGGTAGTTGCTGCTAGCTGGGTGAACTGTAAACTAGGAACTATGTGAAAGAATACTTTATATGAACAACACACATGATATGGGTCTTTAATACAACCCTATGAGATCTCTTTATTGTATTTTTTTTTTTTGTTGCAGATTTTCTTTGTGTTGGTGCCTATTGAATTTAGTTAGTCTCTCTCTCTTTAGAAGTGGCCCAGTATATATGACAACATTACCTTAACGTGTGGATGTTTCTCTACAGATATAACTTTTATATCATATAATATTTTAGGAGCGGGTATGGTGTGATGATATTATATAGTCCGTCTGTTTTAAAAACTGAAGTCGTCTACCTTTTTAGAATGCAGCCCTGCCATGATGAACTGTATTTGAATATTGTACTACATCCACTGATACATCAACATGGATACTAGTGTGTATATATTTCTATCAGTGTTTTGAGAAATGTTTTCACAAGATGGGAGTGTGTCTACCGACGGACTGTACGGCTCTCCCCTTTTACCCCATGTAACCACTACATCCTCTGTGTGTACAGACTTCCAATAGGCTGAACCGGATCAATATAACGCCTTCTCCTTCCTGTCAATCAAATGACTCTCATCCACTTCTGTGACTCCTGGTCAATATTGTACCATTATAGAATTGACAATTGTTAAAATATAGTTTAATTACAAATATGTGGTGAGTTTCTTCTTTCTCCATACATTTCAACAAGGCACTAAAGCATATTGTATACACGCTGACAAATTGTGACGCTAGCCTGATCCCAGATCTGTTTGCGTTGTCTTGCCAACTATGGTAGTTGCCATGGCTAGCTTGGCAGTGACACCGACCATAGGAGTTGGCAAGACAACGCAAACGGATCAACTCTGCAGAGGACAAGGCTGCAATCTAACCAGCTTGTGTATGGTTCTCCAACTCTGGTCTTAGTGAGCTACTGCTGGGATAGAACAAAAGCCTGCACAGTGCACACCCAGTAGCTCTCCAGGAAACAGAAACCTGCGCTAGTGTCCACAGCATCTGTCTGTAACACAGCTTGGTACCGCTGTTACTGTTACTCAGAGAGCGTACAGGACTGTTTGTAGTTGTTTTTAGTTATGCAGCAGAGTCTAACCACCTACCATCTCCCAGCAGACCGACTGTTCTCTCCTAGTCTTCTGGACTGGACACTGTTTCACTGACTGCCTCCTATCAACCTCATTAGTCTTATGTACTGGACACTGTTTCACTGACTGCCTCCTATCAACCTCCTCATTAGTCTTATGTACTGGACACTGTTTCACTGACTGCCTCCTATCAACCTCCTCATTAGTCTTATGTACTGGACACTGTTTCACTGACTGCCTCCTATCAACCTCCTCATTAGTCTTATGTACTGGACACTGTTTCACTGACTGCCTCCTATCAACCTCCTCATTAGTCTTATGTACTGGACACTGTTTCACTGACTGCCTCCTATCAACCTCCTCATTAGTCTACTGTACTGGACACTGTTTCACTGACTGCCTCCTATCAACCTCCTCATTAGTCTTATGTACTGGACACTGTTTCACTGACTGCCTCCTATCAACCTCCTCATTAGTCTTATGTACTGGACACTGTTTCACTGACTGCCTCCTATCAACCTCCTCATTAGTCTTATGTACTGGACACTGTTTCACTGACTGCCTCCTATCAACCTCCTCATTAGTCTACTGTACTGGACACTGTTTCACTGACTGCCTCCTATCAACCTCCTCATTAGTCTTATGTACTGGACACTGTTTCACTGACTGCCTCCTATCAACCTCCTCATTAATCTACTGTACTGGATGTTGATATGAGGTGAGGATAGAGACTGTGGGAGTTTGGACTGAACTCTGTGCTACCAGGGATGCTTCTCAACACGTTTACAGTAGCTTCCTCTCCACACTTTTTCTATCCTCCCCCTTGTCTCTCTCCAGGGCTTCACTTTCACCCATCCAGTTCTTTCACAGACTGATACAGGTAGAGGAGGAGAGGATCCTTCAGGTAGAGGAGGAGAGGATCCTTCAGGTAGAGGAGGAGAGGATCCTTCAGGTAGAGGAGGAGAGGATCCTTCAGGTAGAGGAGGAGAGGATCCTTCAGGTAGAGGAGGAGAACTCCATCAGGTAGAGGAGGATAGGATCCATCAGGTTGAGGAGGAACAGATCCTTCAGGTAGAGGATCCTTCAGGTAGAGGAGGAGAGGATCCATCATGTAGAGGATCCATCAGGTAGAGGATCCATCAGGTAGAGGAGGAGAGGATCCATCAGGTAGAGGAGGAGAACTCCATCAGGTTGAGGAGGATAGGATCCATCAGGTTGAGGAGGAACAGATCCTTCAGGTAGAGGAGGAGAGGATCCATCAGGTAGAGGATCCATCAGGTAGAGGAGGAGAGGATCCATCAGGTAGAGGATCCATCAGGTAGAGGAGGAGAGGATCCATCAGGTAGAGGATCCATCAGGTAGAGGAGGAGAGGATCCATCAGGTAGAGGATCCATCAGGTAGAGGAGGAGAGGATCCATCAGGTAGAGGATCCATCAGGTAGAGGAGGAGAGGATCCATCAGGTAGAGGAGGAGAGGATCCATCAGGTAGAGGATCCATCAGGTAGAGGAGGAGAGGATCCATCAGGTAGAGGATCCATCAGGTAGAGGAGGAGAGGATCCATCAGGTAGAGGATCCATCAGGTAGAGGAGGATAGGATCCATCAGTAGAGGATCCTTCAGGTAGAGGAGGAGAGGATCCATCAGGTAGAGGATCCTTCAGGTAGAGGAGGAGAACTCCATCAGGTAGAGGATCCTTCAGGTAGAGGAGGAGAACTCCATCAGGTAGAGGATCCTTCAGGTAGAGGGGGAGAGGATCCATCAGGGAGAGGATCAATCAGGTAGAGGAGGAGAGGATCCATCAGGGAGAGGATCCATCAGGTAGAGGAGGAGAGGATCCATCAGGGAGAGGAGGAGAGGATCCATGTTAGACTACTGGGACGCGGCTCCTAGCTACTCTCCCACGTCTTCTCGTCGTGGAAACGGTTGCAGTGGTGGAATCAGAGGACAGGTTGCCTTGGCAACTTGATCCACTCACTCGCGTATTGATTTAACTCTTGTTGTAAAGTGGCTATGTGGAAATTATCGACTGTTGTACAGACACCTCCATCCAGGGATCTCTCCCCCTCTCTCCACGCGCTCTCTCTCTTTCTCCCTCTCTTTCTGCCCCCTCTCTTGGAAATATGTAATTGGCTCTGAAAATCAATCATCCTTTCACAACAAATTAGACTCCTGGATGTTTGTTTCCCTCATATAACCTTGTATTGCCCCCAACCCTCCAACGTGCAGGGAGAGGTCAGCTGTGGTTGTGTTGTCATGGCAAACATGTAGGAGGTCAACTGTACAGTTTGCTTCTAGAACATAGAATCCTTTTATTGCTTTACCAACACTTATAGGAAGGAAGAGATGCATTGTGGGTATGTTCTGAGCAAAAAAAGTATTTGAATTAGAAATTGCAGCACACCAGTAATATTTTACGCTCCACGCTTTTCTAATATTTTCTTTTTATTCCTCCATGCCTCTGGATTTACATAAGGAACTACCTCGTCTGGCTCCTAACGACACTCTTTTTAATGAGGAATTGTAAGACATGAGCTGCATCCCAAATGGCGCCCTATTCACTATACACTGAGTGGACAAAACATTAAGGACACCTGCTTTTTCCATGACAGATTGACCAAGTGAATCCAGGTCAAAGCTATGATGCCTTATTGATGTCATTTGTTAAATCCACTTCAATCAGTATAGATGAAGGGGAGGAGGCAGGTTAAAGAAGGATTTATAAGCCTTTAGACATGGATTGTGTATGTGTGCCATTCAGAGGGTGAATGGGCAAGACAAAATATTTAAGTGCCTTTGAATCGGGTATGGTAGTAGGTGCCAGGCGCACCGGTTTTTGTCAAGAACTGCAAGGCTGCCGGGTTTTTCACGCTCAACAGTTTCCCGTGTGTATCAAGAATGGTCAACCACCCAAAGGACATCCAGCCAACTTGAAAACTGGGGGAAACATTGGAGTCAACATGGGCCAGCATCGACACCTGGTAGAGTCCATGCCCCGACGAATTGAGGCTGTTCTGAGGGCAAAAGGGGGGAATTCAAATCAACGTCAGGAAGCTGTTCCTAATGTTTAGTATAGTCAGTGTGTAGTGCACTACTTTGACCAGGGCCCATAGGGCTCGGATCTAAAGTAGTGCACTATATAGGGAATAGGGTGCCATTTGGGACACAGACCTAGAGGTCAGTTGAAATGGTAATAATTCAGCGGTATATGAAATGCAGGGAAACTCACAGTATTTATTGGCCAGTCGGGTTAGAATCAGCAGTGTCGGTGTGTCAGATCCTTTAGAGGTTTTTATTCCTGTGGTGGTGGTGGTGGGGCAGCCTGAAGTGGATCAGTACAGAGAGAGAATACAGTCATGTTTACGTCCCTTTATCTGACACTATCAGTGAATAAATGTGGACTAGTGTTCTCCTCACTACCCCCCATTGTTACCAATTACACTCTCGTTGACCCCTGACCTCTCCTATTCATACCAGGGCTTTCACACATAACCGACACAAGCAGCTAACTCTCTCTCTCTAGTGGTCTGTCACTCTTTCTTTTCCCTCTTCCCCCTCTTTCTACAGTATCTATGTGTGATGGGTGGTGTGTGGGCGAGTTGGTAAAACATGATTGTGTGTGTGTGTGTGCGCGCGTTGGTAAAACATGATATTGTGTGTGTGTGTGAGCGCGTTTGAGTGCAGAGATGGCACTGTGGCCTCGCTGCCGCTGAGTCTTGCTGTTGCCGTAGTAACGGCGGCAGCCGGGGATTTTCTCGTTGACGCTAGCTCGGTCGGGGTTTGCCCAACACCTGCGGTGAGTGAGTGTGTGTGTGTGTGTGTGTGTGTGTGTGTGTGTGTGTGTGTGAGTGTCCCTTCTGTCACCCAGAGGTGCCAGGATGTCAACAGGATGCGTGTGTACACACAGTTAACAGCTGAGAGGATGTAGAGGCACAGAGCAGTAGAGCCCTGTTGGAAATAAGATGTTACTGAAAAGCGTCCTCATAGTTACGAAACCCAGAACTACCCTACAGATATTGTTTTTTTTATTTTAATTTTTTATTTCACCTTTATTTAACCAGGTAAGCCAGTTGAGAACAAGTTCTCATTTACAACTGCGACCTGGCCAAGATAAAGCAAAGCAGTGCGATAAAAACAACAACATAGGGGTTATATATGGGGTAAACAAAACATAAAGTCAAAAATACAACAGAAAATATATATACAGTGTGTGCGAATGTAGTAAGTTATGGAGGTAAGGCAATAAATAGGCCATAGTGCAAAATAGTTACAATTTCGTATTAACATTGGAATGATAGATGTGCAAAAGATTATGTGCAAATAGAGATACTGGGGTGCAAATGAGCAAAATAAATAACAATATGGGGATGAGGTAGTTGGATGGGCTAATTTCAGATGGGCTGTGTACAGGTGCAGTGATCGGTAAGGTGCTCTGACAACTGATGCTTAAAGTTAGTGAGGGAGATAAGAGTCTCCAGCTTCAGAGATTTTTGCAGTTCGTTCCAGTCATTGGCAGCAGAGAACTGGAAGGAATGGCGGCCAAAGGAGGTGTTGGCTTTGGGGATGACCTGTGAGATATACCTGCTGGAGCGCAGACTACGGGTGGGTGTTGCTATGGTGACCAGTGAGCTAAGATAAGACAGGGATTTGCCTAGCAGTGATTTATAGATGACCTGGAGCCAGTGGGTTTGGCGACTAATATGTAGTGAGGGCCAGCCAACGAGCGTACAGGTCACAATGGTGGGTAGTATATGGGGCTTTGGTGACAAAACGGATGGCACCGTTATAGACTACATCCAATTTGCTGAGTAGAGTGTTGGAGGCTATTTTGTAAATGACATCGCCGTAGTCAAGGATCGGTAGGATAGTCAGTTTTACGAGGGCATGTTTGGCAGCATGAGTGAAGGAGGCTTTGTTGCGAAATAGGAAGCCGATTCTAGATCTAACTTTTGATTGGAGATGCTTAATGTGAGTCTGGAAGGAGAGTTTACAGTCTAACCAGACGCCTAGGTATTTGTAGTTGTCCACATACTCTAGGTCGGACCCGCCGAGAGTAGTGATTCTAGTCGTGTGGGCGGGTGCAAGCAGTTCGGTTGAAGAGCATGCATTTAGTTTTACTAGTGTTTAAGAGCAGTTGGAGGCTACGGAAGGAGTGTTGTATGGCATTGAAGCTCGTTTTGGAGGTTTGTTATCACAGTGTCCAATGAAGGGCCAGATGTATACAAAATGGTGTTGTCCGCATAGAGGTGGATCCGAGCGTCACCAGCAGCAAGAGCGACATCATTGATATACACAGAGAATAGAGTCGGCCCGAGAATTGAGCCCTGTGGCACCCCCATAGAGATGGCCAGAGATCCAGACAACAGGCCCTCCGATTTGACACATTGAACTCTATCTGAGAAGTAGTTGGTGAACCAGGTGAGGCAGTCATTAGAGAAACCAAGGCTATTTAGTCTGCCAATAAGAATGTGGTGGTTGACAGAGTCGAAAGCCTTGGCCAGGTCGATGAAGACGGCTGCGCAGTACTGTCTTTTATCGATCACGTTTATAATATCGTTTAGGACCTTGAGCGTGGCTGAGGTGCACCCATGACCAGCTCGGAAACCGGATTGCATAGCGGAGAAGGTACGGTGGGATTCGAAATGGTCGTTGATCTGTTTGTTAACTTGGCTTTCAAATACTTTCGAAAGGCAGGGCAGGATGGATATAGGTCTGTAACAGTTTGGATCTAGAGTGTCACCCCCTTTGAAGAGGGGGATGACCGCGGCAGCTTTCCAATCTCTGGAGATCTCAGACGTTACGAAAGAGGTTGAACAGGCTAGTAATAATTGTTGCGACAATTTCGGCGGCTAATTTTAGAAAGGGTCCAGATTGTCTAGCCCAGCTGATTTGTAGGGGTCCAGATTTTTCAGCTCTTTCAGAACATCAGCTGTCTGAATTTGTGTGAAAGAGAAGCGGGAGGGGCATGGGCAAGTTGCAGCGGTGGGTGCAGAGCTGGTGGCCGGGGTAGTGTTAGCCAGGTGGAAAGCATGGCCAGCCATAGCAAAATGCTTGTTGAAATTCTTGATTATTGTAGATTTATCGGTGGTGACAGTGTTTCCTAGCCTCAGTGCAGTGGGCAGTTGGGAGGAGGTGCTCTTATTTTCCATGGACTTTACAGTGTCCCAAATCCTTTTGGAGTTAGTGCTACAGGATGCACATTTCTGTTTGAAAAAGCTAGCCTTCGCTTTCCTAACTGATTGTGTATATTGGTTCCTGACTTCCCTAAAAAGTTGCATATCGCGGGAGCTGTTCGATGCTAATGCAGTACATAAATAAGATGTTACTGAAAAGCATCCTCATAGTTACGAAACCCAGAACTACCCTACGGATATTGCTGCACTCGCTTTGTCTAGGGGTCCTAGGCCTAGTTACATGGTCTATAACCTGAGTGAACATGTGCATTTATGTGAGAAATCTGAGTTTGAGGACTGTGTTGGATGGACAAGTGTCCGGGGAGATATCAACCTTACCTTGGTCCAGGGAGACAGCAACCTTACCTTGGTCCAGGGAGATATCAACCTTACCTTGGTCCGGGAGATATCAACCTTACCTTGGTCCGGGGAGATATCAACCTTACCTTGGTCCGGGGAGATATCAACCTTACCTTGGTCCGGGGAGATATCAACCTTACCTTGGTCCAGGGAGACCGCAACCTTACCTTGGTCCAGGGAGATATCAACCTTACCTTGGTCCAGGGAGATATCAACCTTACCTTGGTCCAGGGAGATATCAACCTTACCTTGGTCCAGGGAGACAGCAACCTTACCTTGGTCCAGGGAGATATCAACCTTACCTTGGTCCAGGGAGATATCAACCTTACCTTGGTCCAGGGAGATATCAACCTTACCTTGGTCCAGGGAGATATCAACCTTACCTTGGTCCAGGGAGACAGCAACCTTACCTTGGTCCAGGGAGATATCAACCTTACCTTGGTCCGGGGAGATATCAACCTTACCTTGGTCCAGGGAGACAGCAACCTTACCTTGGTCCAGGGAGATATCAACCTTACCTTGGTCCAGGGAGACATCAACCTTACCTTGGTCCAGGGAGATATCAACCTTACCTTGGTCCGGGGAGATATCAACCTTACCTTGGTCCAGGGAGACAGCAACCTTACCTTGGTCCAGGGAGATATCAACCTTACCTTGGTCCAGGGAGACATCAACCTTACCTTGGTCCAGGGAGATATCAACCTTACCTTGGTCCAGGGAGATATCAACCTTACTCACCTTGGTCCAGGGAGATATCAACCTTACCTTGGTCCAGGGAGATATCAACCTTACCTTGGTCCAGGTGCAGCTCTGTCAAAATGGTGACCAACATAAATACATACACACAAACCAAAAGGCCCAACTAAAGACGTTGGGCTTTATTCAATCAGATCCGCTTTAGACAACATCCGCATAGCGGTTGTTTTGGCAGTGTCTGAGGTGGAACTGTGTTAGAGCTATCAAATCCACTAGTGGCTCCTGGCATTATACCTAAAGCGGATATAGCCATTGGCTGCACGGAGTCACATCAACCAGGCTCAGCACTTGGACAAGATTGCTACTGCCCCCTGGGGGATTGAGTGTGGAAGTGTATCCTGGATAGTGTGTTTGTCTGTCTAAACCAGGGGTGTCAAACGTACGGCCCGCGGGCCGGATCAGGCCCGCAAACGGGTTTAATCCGGCCCGCGAGATGATTTTGAAAGATCTTTTTTTTTTTTTTCAATAAAATAAACTGCTGTTACAATTGCGTCCACTGGATGGCGCAATAGCAATTGTGTTAAGCAAGCAAACTGTTTGTACCGGGGCAGAGCAAGTAGGTCAAGCACGTGCAGCCAATGAGCTACTTTGTTTTGCCCGCGATATTTATTACGGCTTCTACTTTTAACATTATGTGCTTTGGCACCCTCATTGCCCCAATATGTCTCTGTCAAAAAAGAGAAAAGTGGACACAGAGTGCAGAGTGTTCCAAGAAAAATGGTAATCTTATTTAATCACGGAATTGAATGGGAAAGCTGTATGTTTGGTGTGTTCAGAGCATGTTGCAGTGCTGAAAGAATATAACCTTCGTCGCCACTATGTGAGTCTTCATGCCGACAAATATGACAACTTTCAAGGACAGCGGAGATGAGAGAAGGTGAATGAACTGTTGGCAGGTCTGAAGAAACAGCAGTCTGTGTTTACTCACAGCCGAGACATCAGTGACGCTGCAGTGAAAGCTAGCTACCTCATTGCTAATGAAATCGCAGTGGCTTCAAAACCATTTAGTGAGGGTGAATTTGTAAAAACATGCATGATGAAGGCAGCGGAGATTGTGTGCCCTGAAAAGCGGCAGGCTTTTGCAAATATCAGCCTGACAAGAAACACAGTTGCAGACAGGATTTCCGATCTTTCAGTGGATTTGGACAGCCATTTGAAGCAAAAAGTAAAGTCATTCATTGCGTTTTCGGTTGCAATTGATGAAAGCACGGACATTACAGATGTTGCACAACTGGCCATTTTTTCATCCGCGGAGTTGATGACACATTGACCGTCACCGAGGAGTTCGTGGAGTTGGTGCCGATGACAGATACAACGACAGCAGCTGATATTTTTACCGCACTCGTCGGCGCGCTGGACAGGGTCGGAGTGGACTGGTCCCGCGCTGTCAGCCTGGCTACAGATGGTACGCCCTCAATGATCGGGAAAAAAGCAGGCGTTGTGACAAAGTTCAGAGAGAAAGTGCAATCTGCAAATGGAGGACGTGATTTTTTGACTTTTCACTGTATTTTGCACCAGGAGGCTTTGTGTTGCAAGTCATTAAAGATGGATAACGTCATGAAGGTGGTCATCCAAACTGTTAATTTCATCCGATCCAGAAGCCTGAATCACCGTCAGTTTGACAGCCTTCTCAGAGAGAAAGACCACATCTATGGCCTGCCATACCACACTGAGGTAAGATGGTTAAGCCGAGGTGCTGTGCTGAGGCATTTCTTTGATTTACGAGAAGAAATTGAACAGTTCATGGAAGAAAAGGGCAAACCAGTGTTAGAATTTCATTCCGCAGAATGGATGCCGGACCTTGCATTTATGGTGGATGTTACAGAGCACCTGAATAACTTGAACAAACAGCTGCAAGGGTGCAACAAAGTTGTCACGCGGTATTATGACAGCATACGTTCTTTCAAGTTGAAGCTGTCATTGTGGGAGACGCAACTTGCCGGTGGTGATGCAGCTCACTTCCCCTGTCTGAAAAATGTGTGTGCGACCCAACATGTGGCAGACATGAAGCGGTTCAAAGATAAAATAACGGGACTGTTACGGGAGTTTGAGCAACGCTTTCAGATTTATGTATATGTTTTTATGTTGATGTGCTATTGTTTTTAATTGTTTTTATTTTATTTGTATATTTAACCTATTCTTGAATCTGTGGTTCTTGCACTTGTTTGGGGAACAGGATTTCATAATTTTTATCTACATTTCTGCCTGAGAAATGACACCCTGATATAGTTCTGTGATCTGTGATATACTTCTGTGAATCACTGAGGCATTGTGTGTTTGTGTGTTCTTTGTCCTCAGAACTTTCAAATAACTTGAGGTGTTTTATGATTAATAGTGATGTTGTGCTTTTGGACACTGTCCTCAGGCTCCAGCTTTATGTTTATATGTTTTTATGTTGATGTGCTATTGTTTTTAATTGTTTTTATTTTATTTGTATATTTAACCTATTCTTGACTCTGTGGTTCTTGCACTTGTTTTGGGAACAGGATTTCATTATTTTTATCTACATTTCTGCCTGAGAAATGACACCCTGATATAGTTCTGTGATCTGTGAAACAGTTCTGTTAATCACTGAGGCATTGTGTGTTTGTGTGTTCTTTTTCTTTAGAATTTTCAAATAAACTTGACGTGTTTTATGATTAATAGTGATGTTGTGCTTGTACTATTTTGGACACACTGTCCTCAGGCTCCAGCTTTATGTTGTATGTTGATCGTATTAAAACAAAGAAAACAATCTGAAGTTGTTGTTTTTAAGTTATATATACCATGATCTTTCCGGTCCGGCCCACTTGGGAATAGATTTTCCTCCATGTGGCCCCTGAGCTAAAACGAGTTTGACACCCCTGAACTAGACATTGAAGCATCCAGCCCAAAGTGAGAGGTTTAAAAAATACTTTCTTAGTCACCAAAGTACCATGTCTTTAAACATTTGGTTTCCAGGGGGGCAGTGCAGGCCATGAGGAAGGCCAAAAAGTGTCTCACTCCCTGGGTCAGAAAGCTCATAATTAGCTGGGTCATCGCAAGCACCAGCACCAGTGTAGATACTACCATGACCTGGTAGTATATGAGGAGCTGTAGGTCACGGGGGCATTTGCCAAAGTCGTAGGAGAAAGCAGTTTAGGGACAGGGACTGCACGTCAAACTAATTGCCAAATGTATCCAAAGAGATGAATTAATGAATTATCTGAACATTCTGGAACACGTGATGTTATAATCAGATTCTTCTATTACATCATGTTGGGTCCATATCTTGTGTATGTTTGACAGTGAACAGTAAACCCAATTCACTTTTACAAAGCACAGCTAGCCAACTAGTAGTTTGACTTGTAATTTGTACTGCCTACTTTTGAAAGACGATTTCTTTAATCAAAATGGCACAGCTCTCCCAGAAGGGTGGGCTGTGCAACATGAAGATGTTATTGTTGGCTGTTATTTTCTGTCTCCTTTCGCCTGTTGCTGCAAATGTGTTGGTGTCTTCAGAGCACAAGACTTTGATGCCAGTGAAGGACCACCCTATTCTGAACAACCCTGATGCTACAAAAGAACAAGTTGATAGTTTACGGGTGAAAGACTATTCTTCTCCAGGTAATGTGGGCCAGTTGACAAAAGGATATTCCTCAAAAAATGTCAAAGACCCCCCGGACTTTGTAGAGCCCCTGATTTCTGTTCCAGAGCACAAGCCGTTGATGCCAGTGAAGGACCACTCTGTTCAGAACAACCCTGATGCTACAAAAGAGACCAATTTTAAGTCATTGCTGGAACAACTTGGGAGTTTACGGGTGAAAGACGATTCTTCTCCAGGTAACGTGGGCCAGTTGACAAAAGGATATTCCTCAAAAAATTCTAAAGAGCCCTCTGAGCTTGTAGAGCCCCTGATTTCTGTTCCAGAGCACAGGCCTTTGATGCCAGTGAAGGACCACCCTGTTCAGGACATCCCCAATGTTGCAAAATGGACCAAAATGGCGCAAGTGGACCAGATGCTGGAACAACTTCAGAGGATGAAAGATGATACTTTCCCAGGTAAAGCTAAAGTCCCACAGATGATTGTGGAGAAACTTATTCCTTATCTACAGGCTTACAAGCAAAAAGCATTGCAAGGTGACAACAACGTCTTCAAAGAAAATCTTCAGGCTCCAGCTCCAAAAGCTCAGAAGAGCACCCTGAAGATCAAACCCAGAGTCAACATATTGACTGACCCTTCTTACTCCGAGCCACTTGTGAAGGTGAACCTGATTTTGGGGCTTGTTTTCTATGGCTTCATCGTAATAGTGGTTCTCTATGATGCTGTGAGAATCTCCAAGGAGGCTAGAAGGCGATCTGATGCTATTGCCACTGCCAGGTTGAAGAAAAGGGAACCAGCCACCGATGAACCACAGACACTGGCATCCAGAGTTCGGGAGAGCATCTCTTCACGGTTTGGTTTGAAACAAGCATCATCCACACCACAGTGTGCCCCCATTTCTGACGATTCTGCAAAAGAGTTGCAGAAGTCAAAGGAGTTCATCTCCACTAAGGACAAATCTGAGTCGGAAAAGAGACCTGGAAAGAGTGCTGTCAGCCTGAGAGAGTGTGAGCCGCCTCTGCCTAGCATCCCAGATAACTTCCTTGTGCCTGACTCTGAGCCTGCCATCCAGGTGGCATTGAACCCATTCGACACCAAGCTAGCCAAAGTTGTATCTGACAATGCTGAGGCATCCAACTACGAGGCAACCGAGAAGCCCTGCTACACACAGTCTGGGCTCACTGAGGTTTGCGTCAATTAAGACTGAGGACTACTTCTTAAACCAAGTGATATTGAATAAAAGCTGCAGATATTACATCTCCAAATGAGATCACATGGAGACTGCCACCTTTGAAGACTTCCATTTTCTGTTTGTAATTTAATTTATTTAGAATAGTAATAAAAATATATTGCATTTAAAACATATGTTTCAAGTTATTTTTGGGGTATTTTGATTTGTTGTTGTACTGTTGTGTTGTAAATGCAATAGGCAACATTATTTAATTGATAAAATAATATATTTTTCAGAGAAAAAAAATAGTTAAACATTAAAGAGATTCTTCTGTACTTTTGTATACTTTTTTGCCAGTAGTTCTGAAAGTAGCACTCACGAGCCAAAAGTGTTCCCCGAGAATTGCGTACTACGTCACATATGTGCAGATACAGTGCCTTCAGAATGTATTCATACCCCTTGACTTAATCCACATTTTGTTGTGTTACAGCCTGAATTCAAAATGGATTAAATAGATTTTTTCTCACCCATCTACACAACATACAGAAAAATCTAATTTGCATAAGTATTCACACCCCTGAGTCAATACATGTTATAATCACCTTTGGCAGCAATTACAGGTGTGAGTCTTTCTAGGTAAGCCTCTAAGAGCTTTGCACACCTCGATTGTACGATATTTGCACATTATTATTTTTAAAAATCTTCAAGCTCTGTCAAATTGATTGTTGATCATTGCTAGACAACCATTTAAGTCTTGCCATATTTCTTATTTTATTTGTTAAAAAAATTACCCCCTTTTTCTCCCCAATTTCGTGATATCCAATTGCGATCCAATTACAATCTTGTCTCATTGCTGGAACTCCCCAACGGGCTCGGGAGAGGCGACGGTCGAGTAATGTGTCCTCCGAAACGTGACCCACCAAACCGCGCTCCTTAACACCCGCCCACTTAACCCGGAAGCCAGCCGCACCAATGTGTTGGAGGAAACACCGTTCCTTGCCATAGGTTTTCAAGCAGATTTAAGTCAAAACTGTAACTCGGCCACTCAGGAACATTCACTGTCTTCTTGGTAAGAAACTCCAGTGTAGATTTGGCTTTGTGTTGTAGGTTATTGTCCTGCTGAAAGGTGAATTAATCTCCCAGTGTCTGGTGGAAAGCAGACTGAACCAGGTTTTTGTCTAGGATCTTGCCTGTGCTTAGCTCCATTCCCTTTCTTTTTTATCCTGCAAAACTCCCCAGTCCTTAACGATTACAAGCATACACATAACATGATGCAGCCACCACTATGCTTGAAAATATGAAGAGTGGTACTCAGTAATTTGTTGTATTGGATTTCCCCCAAATATAACGCTTTGTATTCAGGACAAAAAGTGAATTGCTTTGCCACATTTTTTGCAGTATTACTTTAGTGCCTTGTTGCAAACAGGATGTATGTTTTGGAATATTTTTTATTCTGTACAGGCTTCCTTCTTTTCAATCTGTCAATTAGGTTAGTATTGTGGAGCAACTACAATGTTGTTGATCCATCCTCCATCACAGCCATTAAACTCTGTAACTGTTTTTAAGTCACCATTGGCCTCATGGTGAAATCCCTGAGCGGTTTCCTTCCTCTCCAGCAACTGAGTTAGGAAGGACGCCTGTATCTTTGTAGTGACTGGGTGTATTGATACACCATCCAAAGTGTCATTGATAACTTCACCACGCTCAAAAGGATATTCAATGTCTGCTTTTTCAATTTTTACCCATCTACCAATAGGTGCCCTTCTTTGCGAGGCATTGGAAAACCTCCCTGGTCTTTGTGGTTGAATCTGTGTTTGAAATTCACTGCTCGACTGAGGTACCTTACTGATAATTGTATGTGTTGGGTACAGAGATGAGGTAGTAATTCAAAAATCATGTTAAACACTATTATTGCACACAGAGTCCATGCAACTTATTATGTGGCTTGTTAAGCAAACGTTTACTCCTGAACTTATTTAGGCTTGCCATAACAAAGGGGTTGAATACTTAGTGACTCAAGACATTTCAACTTTTCATTTGTTATTAATTTGTAAAAAATTTGAAAAACATAATTCCACTTTGACATTATGAGGTATTGTGTGTAGGCCAGTGACACAAAATCTCAATTTAATACATTTTAAATTCAGGCTGTAACACAACAAAATGTGGAAAAAGTCAGGGGTGTGAATACTTTCTGAAGGCACTGTATGTGCAACAAGTCATCTCTCTCTCTCTCTCTCTCTCTCTGAACAGTAATTCTTCCCTCACATTATGCATGTATGAACTAGACATTGAAGCATCCAGCCCAAAGTGAGAGGTTTAAAAAATACTTTCTTAGTCACCAAAGTACCATGTCTTTAAACATTTGGTTTCCAGGGGGGCAGTGCAGGCCATGAGGAATGCCAAAAATTGTCTCACTCCCTGGGTCAGAAAGCTCATAATTAGCTGGGTCATCGCAAGCACCAGCACCAGCACCAGTGTAGATACTACCATGACCTGGTAGTATATGAGCAGCTGTAGGTCACGGAGGCATTTACCAAAGTCGTAGGAGAAAGCAGTTTAGGGACAGGAACTGCACGTCAAACTAATTGCCAAATGTATCCAAAGAGATGAATTAATGAATTATCTGAATTAATGAATACAATGAGGAGCAGGTTACAACATTCTGGAACACGTGATGTTATAATCAGATTCTTCTATTACATCATGTTGGGTCCATATCTTGTGTATGTTTGACAGTGAACAGTAAACCCAATTCACTTTTACAAAGCACAGCTAGCCAACTAGTAGTTTGACTTGTAATTTGTACTGCCTACTTTTGAAAGACGATTTCTTTAATCAAAATGGCACAGCTCTCCCAGAAGGGTGGGCTGTGCAACATGAAGATGTTATTGTTGGCTGTTATTTTCTGTCTCCTTTCGCCTGTTGCTGCAAATGTGTTGGTGTCTTCAGAGCACAAGACTTTGATGCCAGTGAAGGACCACCCTATTCTGAACAACCCTGATGCTACAAAAGAACAAGTTGATAGTTTACGGGTGAAAGACTATTCTTCTCCAGGTAATGTGGGCCAGTTGACAAAAGGATATTCCTCAAAAAATGTCAAAGACCCCCCGGACTTTGTAGAGCCCCTGATTTCTGTTCCAGAGCACAAGCCGTTGATGCCAGTGAAGGACCACTCTGTTCAGAACAACCCTGATGCTACAAAAGAGACCAATTTTAAGTCATTGCTGGAACAACTTGGGAGTTTACGGGTGAAAGACGATTCTTCTCCAGGTAACGTGGGCCAGTTGACAAAAGGATATTCCTCAAAAAATTCTAAAGAGCCCTCTGAGCTTGTAGAGCCCCTGATTTCTGTTCCAGAGCACAGGCCTTTGATGCCAGTGAAGGACCACCCTGTTCAGGACATCCCCAATGTTGCAAAATGGACCAAAATGGCGCAAGTGGACCAGATGCTGGAACAACTTCAGAGGATGAAAGATGATACTTTCCCAGGTAAAGCTAAAGTCCCACAGATGATTGTGGAGAAACTTATTCCTTATCTACAGGCTTACAAGCAAAAAGCATTGCAAGGTGACAACAACGTCTTCAAAGAAAATCTTCAGGCTCCAGCTCCAAAAGCTCAGAAGAGCACCCTGAAGATCAAACCCAGAGTCAACATATTGACTGACCCTTCTTACTCCGAGCCACTTGTGAAGGTGAACCTGATTTTGGGGCTTGTTTTCTATGGCTTCATCGTAATAGTGGTTCTCTATGATGCTGTGAGAATCTCCAAGGAGGCTAGAAGGCGATCTGATGCTATTGCCACTGCCAGGTTGAAGAAAAGGGAACCAGCCACCGATGAACCACAGACACTGGCATCCAGAGTTCGGGAGAGCATCTCTTCACGGTTTGGTTTGAAACAAGCATCATCCACACCACAGTGTGCCCCCATTTCTGACGATTCTGCAAAAGAGTTGCAGAAGTCAAAGGAGTTCATCTCCACTAAGGACAAATCTGAGTCGGAAAAGAGACCTGGAAAGAGTGCTGTCAGCCTGAGAGAGTGTGAGCCGCCTCTGCCTAGCATCCCAGATAACTTCCTTGTGCCTGACTCTGAGCCTGCCATCCAGGTGGCATTGAACCCATTCGACACCAAGCTAGCCAAAGTTGTATCTGACAATGCTGAGGCATCCAACTACGAGGCAACCGAGAAGCCCTGCTACACACAGTCTGGGCTCACTGAGGTTTGCGTCAATTAAGACTGAGGACTACTTCTTAAACCAAGTGATATTGAATAAAAGCTGCAGATATTACATCTCCAAATGAGATCACATGGAGACTGCCACCTTTGAAGACTTCCATTTTCTGTTTGTAATTTAATTTCTTTAGAATAGTAATAAAAATATATTGCATTTAAAACATATGTTTCAAGTTATTTTTGGGGTATTTTGATTTGTTGTTGTACTGTTGTGTTGTAAATGCAATAGGCAACATTATTTAATTGATAAAATAATCTATTTTTCAGAGAAAAAAAATAGTTAAACATTAAAGAGATTCTTCTGTACTTTTGTATACTTTTTTGCCAGTAGTTCTGAAAGTAGCACTCACGAGCCAAAAGTGTTCCCCGAGAATTGCGTACTACGTCACATATGTGCAGATACAGTGCCTTCAGAATGTATTCATACCCCTTGACTTAATCCACATTTTGTTGTGTTACAGCCTGAATTCAAAATGGATTAAATAGATTTTTTCTCACCCATCTACACAACATACAGAAAAATCTAATTTGCATAAGTATTCACACCCCTGAGTCAATACATGTTATAATCACCTTTGGCAGCAATTACAGGTGTGAGTCTTTCTAGGTAAGCCTCTAAGAGCTTTGCACACCTCGATTGTACGATATTTGCACATTATTATTTTTAAAAATCTTCAAGCTCTGTCAAATTGATTGTTGATCATTGCTAGACAACCATTTAAGTCTTGCCATATTTCTTATTTTATTTGTTAAAAAAATTACCCCCTTTTTCTCCCCAATTTCGTGATATCCAATTGCGATCCAATTACAATCTTGTCTCATTGCTGGAACTCCCCAACGGGCTCGGGAGAGGCGACGGTCGAGTAATGTGTCCTCCGAAACGTGACCCACCAAACCGCGCTCCTTAACACCCGCCCACTTAACCCGGAAGCCAGCCGCACCAATGTGTTGGAGGAAACACCGTTCCTTGCCATAGGTTTTCAAGCAGATTTAAGTCAAAACTGTAACTCGGCCACTCAGGAACATTCACTGTCTTCTTGGTAAGAAACTCCAGTGTAGATTTGGCTTTGTGTTGTAGGTTATTGTCCTGCTGAAAGGTGAATTAATCTCCCAGTGTCTGGTGGAAAGCAGACTGAACCAGGTTTTTGTCTAGGATCTTGCCTGTGCTTAGCTCCATTCCCTTTCTTTTTTATCCTGCAAAACTCCCCAGTCCTTAACGATTACAAGCATACACATAACATGATGCAGCCACCACTATGCTTGAAAATATGAAGAGTGGTACTCAGTAATTTGTTGTATTGGATTTCCCCCAAATATAACGCTTTGTATTCAGGACAAAAAGTGAATTGCTTTGCCACATTTTTTGCAGTATTACTTTAGTGCCTTGTTGCAAACAGGATGTATGTTTTGGAATATTTTTTATTCTGTACAGGCTTCCTTCTTTTCAATCTGTCAATTAGGTTAGTATTGTGGAGCAACTACAATGTTGTTGATCCATCCTCCATCACAGCCATTAAACTCTGTAACTGTTTTTAAGTCACCATTGGCCTCATGGTGAAATCCCTGAGCGGTTTCCTTCCTCTCCAGCAACTGAGTTAGGAAGGACGCCTGTATCTTTGTAGTGACTGGGTGTATTGATACACCATCCAAAGTGTCATTGATAACTTCACCACGCTCAAAAGGATATTCAATGTCTGCTTTTTCAATTTTTACCCATCTACCAATAGGTGCCCTTCTTTGCGAGGCATTGGAAAACCTCCCTGGTCTTTGTGGTTGAATCTGTGTTTGAAATTCACTGCTCGACTGAGGTACCTTACTGATAATTGTATGTGTTGGGTACAGAGATGAGGTAGTAATTCAAAAATCATGTTAAACACTATTATTGCACACAGAGTCCATGCAACTTATTATGTGGCTTGTTAAGCAAACGTTTACTCCTGAACTTATTTAGGCTTGCCATAACAAAGGGGTTGAATACTTAGTGACTCAAGACATTTCAACTTTTCATTTGTTATTAATTTGTAAAAAATTTGAAAAACATAATTCCACTTTGACATTATGAGGTATTGTGTGTAGGCCAGTGACACAAAATCTCAATTTAATACATTTTAAATTCAGGCTGTAACACAACAAAATGTGGAAAAAGTCAGGGGTGTGAATACTTTCTGAAGGCACTGTATGTGCAACAAGTCATCTCTCTCTCTCTCTCTCTCTCTCTGAACAGTAATTCTTCCCTCACATTATGCATGTATGAACTAGACATTGAAGCATCCAGCCCAAAGTGAGAGGTTTAAAAAATACTTTCTTAGTCACCAAAGTACCATGTCTTTAAACATTTGGTTTCCAGGGGGGCAGTGCAGGCCATGAGGAATGCCAAAAATTGTCTCACTCCCTGGGTCAGAAAGCTCATAATTAGCTGGGTCATCGCAAGCACCAGCACCAGCACCAGTGTAGATACTACCATGACCTGGTAGTATATGAGCAGCTGTAGGTCACGGAGGCATTTACCAAAGTCGTAGGAGAAAGCAGTTTAGGGACAGGAACTGCACGTCAAACTAATTGCCAAATGTATCCAAAGAGATGAATTAATGAATTATCTGAATTAATGAATACAATGAGGAGCAGGTTACAACATTCTGGAACACGTGATGTTATAATCAGATTCTTCTATTACATCATGTTGGGTCCATATCTTGTGTATGTTTGACAGTGAACAGTAAACCCAATTCACTTTTACAAAGCACAGCTAGCCAACTAGTAGTTTGACTTGTAATTTGTACTGCCTACTTTTGAAAGACGATTTCTTTAATCAAAATGGCACAGCTCTCCCAGAAGGGTGGGCTGTGCAACATGAAGATGTTATTGTTGGCTGTTATTTTCTGTCTCCTTTCGCCTGTTGCTGCAAATGTGTTGGTGTCTTCAGAGCACAAGACTTTGATGCCAGTGAAGGACCACCCTATTCTGAACAACCCTGATGCTACAAAAGAACAAGTTGATAGTTTACGGGTGAAAGACTATTCTTCTCCAGGTAATGTGGGCCAGTTGACAAAAGGATATTCCTCAAAAAATGTCAAAGACCCCCCGGACTTTGTAGAGCCCCTGATTTCTGTTCCAGAGCACAAGCCGTTGATGCCAGTGAAGGACCACTCTGTTCAGAACAACCCTGATGCTACAAAAGAGACCAATTTTAAGTCATTGCTGGAACAACTTGGGAGTTTACGGGTGAAAGACGATTCTTCTCCAGGTAACGTGGGCCAGTTGACAAAAGGATATTCCTCAAAAAATTCTAAAGAGCCCTCTGAGCTTGTAGAGCCCCTGATTTCTGTTCCAGAGCACAGGCCTTTGATGCCAGTGAAGGACCACCCTGTTCAGGACATCCCCAATGTTGCAAAATGGACCAAAATGGCGCAAGTGGACCAGATGCTGGAACAACTTCAGAGGATGAAAGATGATACTTTCCCAGGTAAAGCTAAAGTCCCACAGATGATTGTGGAGAAACTTATTCCTTATCTACAGGCTTACAAGCAAAAAGCATTGCAAGGTGACAACAACGTCTTCAAAGAAAATCTTCAGGCTCCAGCTCCAAAAGCTCAGAAGAGCACCCTGAAGATCAAACCCAGAGTCAACATATTGACTGACCCTTCTTACTCCGAGCCACTTGTGAAGGTGAACCTGATTTTGGGGCTTGTTTTCTATGGCTTCATCGTAATAGTGGTTCTCTATGATGCTGTGAGAATCTCCAAGGAGGCTAGAAGGCGATCTGATGCTATTGCCACTGCCAGGTTGAAGAAAAGGGAACCAGCCACCGATGAACCACAGACACTGGCATCCAGAGTTCGGGAGAGCATCTCTTCACGGTTTGGTTTGAAACAAGCATCATCCACACCACAGTGTGCCCCCATTTCTGACGATTCTGCAAAAGAGTTGCAGAAGTCAAAGGAGTTCATCTCCACTAAGGACAAATCTGAGTCGGAAAAGAGACCTGGAAAGAGTGCTGTCAGCCTGAGAGAGTGTGAGCCGCCTCTGCCTAGCATCCCAGATAACTTCCTTGTGCCTGACTCTGAGCCTGCCATCCAGGTGGCATTGAACCCATTCGACACCAAGCTAGCCAAAGTTGTATCTGACAATGCTGAGGCATCCAACTACGAGGCAACCGAGAAGCCCTGCTACACACAGTCTGGGCTCACTGAGGTTTGCGTCAATTAAGACTGAGGACTACTTCTTAAACCAAGTGATATTGAATAAAAGCTGCAGATATTACATCTCCAAATGAGATCACATGGAGACTGCCACCTTTGAAGACTTCCATTTTCTGTTTGTAATTTAATTTCTTTAGAATAGTAATAAAAATATATTGCATTTAAAACATATGTTTCAAGTTATTTTTGGGGTATTTTGATTTGTTGTTGTACTGTTGTGTTGTAAATGCAATAGGCAACATTATTTAATTGATAAAATAATCTATTTTTCAGAGAAAAAAAATAGTTAAACATTAAAGAGATTCTTCTGTACTTTTGTATACTTTTTTGCCAGTAGTTCTGAAAGTAGCACTCACGAGCCAAAAGTGTTCCCCGAGAATTGCGTACTACGTCACATATGTGCAGATACAGTGCCTTCAGAATGTATTCATACCCCTTGACTTAATCCACATTTTGTTGTGTTACAGCCTGAATTCAAAATGGATTAAATAGATTTTTTCTCACCCATCTACACAACATACAGAAAAATCTAATTTGCATAAGTATTCACACCCCTGAGTCAATACATGTTATAATCACCTTTGGCAGCAATTACAGGTGTGAGTCTTTCTAGGTAAGCCTCTAAGAGCTTTGCACACCTCGATTGTACGATATTTGCACATTATTATTTTTAAAAATCTTCAAGCTCTGTCAAATTGATTGTTGATCATTGCTAGACAACCATTTAAGTCTTGCCATATTTCTTATTTTATTTGTTAAAAAAATTACCCCCTTTTTCTCCCCAATTTCGTGATATCCAATTGCGATCCAATTACAATCTTGTCTCATTGCTGGAACTCCCCAACGGGCTCGGGAGAGGCGACGGTCGAGTAATGTGTCCTCCGAAACGTGACCCACCAAACCGCGCTCCTTAACACCCGCCCACTTAACCCGGAAGCCAGCCGCACCAATGTGTTGGAGGAAACACCGTTCCTTGCCATAGGTTTTCAAGCAGATTTAAGTCAAAACTGTAACTCGGCCACTCAGGAACATTCACTGTCTTCTTGGTAAGAAACTCCAGTGTAGATTTGGCTTTGTGTTGTAGGTTATTGTCCTGCTGAAAGGTGAATTAATCTCCCAGTGTCTGGTGGAAAGCAGACTGAACCAGGTTTTTGTCTAGGATCTTGCCTGTGCTTAGCTCCATTCCCTTTCTTTTTTATCCTGCAAAACTCCCCAGTCCTTAACGATTACAAGCATACACATAACATGATGCAGCCACCACTATGCTTGAAAATATGAAGAGTGGTACTCAGTAATTTGTTGTATTGGATTTCCCCCAAATATAACGCTTTGTATTCAGGACAAAAAGTGAATTGCTTTGCCACATTTTTTGCAGTATTACTTTAGTGCCTTGTTGCAAACAGGATGTATGTTTTGGAATATTTTTTATTCTGTACAGGCTTCCTTCTTTTCAATCTGTCAATTAGGTTAGTATTGTGGAGCAACTACAATGTTGTTGATCCATCCTCCATCACAGCCATTAAACTCTGTAACTGTTTTTAAGTCACCATTGGCCTCATGGTGAAATCCCTGAGCGGTTTCCTTCCTCTCCAGCAACTGAGTTAGGAAGGACGCCTGTATCTTTGTAGTGACTGGGTGTATTGATACACCATCCAAAGTGTCATTGATAACTTCACCACGCTCAAAAGGATATTCAATGTCTGCTTTTTCAATTTTTACCCATCTACCAATAGGTGCCCTTCTTTGCGAGGCATTGGAAAACCTCCCTGGTCTTTGTGGTTGAATCTGTGTTTGAAATTCACTGCTCGACTGAGGTACCTTACTGATAATTGTATGTGTTGGGTACAGAGATGAGGTAGTAATTCAAAAATCATGTTAAACACTATTATTGCACACAGAGTCCATGCAACTTATTATGTGGCTTGTTAAGCAAACGTTTACTCCTGAACTTATTTAGGCTTGCCATAACAAAGGGGTTGAATACTTAGTGACTCAAGACATTTCAACTTTTCATTTGTTATTATTTTGTAAAAAATTTGAAAAACATAATTCCACTTTGACATTATGAGGTATTGTGTGTAGGCCAGTGACACAAAATCTCAATTTAATACATTTTAAATTCAGGCTGTAACACAACAAAATGTGGCAAAAGTCAGGGGTGTGAATACTTTCTGAAGGCACTGTATGTGCAACAAGTCATCTCTCTCTCTCTCTCTCTCTCTCTCTCTGAACAGTAATTCTTCCCTCACATTATGCATGTATGAACTAGACATTGAAGCATCCAGCCCAAAGTGAGAGGTTTAAAAAATAATTTCTTAGTCACCAAAGTACCATGTCTTTAAACATTTGGTTTCCAGGGGGGCAGTGCGGGCCATGAGGAAGGCCAAAAAGTGTCTCACTCCCTGGGTCAGAAAGCTCATAATTAGCTGGGTCATCGCAAGCACCAGCACCAGTGTAGATACTACCATGACCTGGTAGTATATGAGGAGCTGTAGGTCACGGGGGCATTTGCCAAAGTCGTAGGAGAAAGCAGTTTAGGGACAGGGACTGCACGTCAAACTAATTGCCAAATGTATCCAAAGAGATGAATTAATGAATTATCTGAATTAATGAATACAATGAGGAGCAGGTTACAACATTCTGGAACACGTGATGTTATAATCAGATTCTTCTATTACATCATGTTGGGTCCATATCTTGTGTATGTTTGACAGTGAACAGTAAACCCAATTCACTTTTACAAAGCACAGCTAGCCAACTAGTAGTTTTGACTTGTAATTTGTACTGCCTACTTTTGAAAGACGATTTCTTTAATCAAAATGGCACAGCTCTCCCAGAAGGGTGGGCTGTGCAATATGAGGATGTTATTGTTGGCTGTTATTTTCTGTCTCCTTTCGCCTGTTGCTGCAAATGTGTTGGTGTCTTCAGAGCACAAGACTTTGATGCCAGTGAAGGACCACCCTATTCTGAACAACCCTGATGCTACAAAAGAACAAGTTGATAGTTTACGGGTGAAAGACTATTCTTCTCCAGGTAATGTGGGCCAGTTGACAAAAGGATATTCCTCAAAAAATGTCAAAGACCCCCCAGACTTTGTAGAGCCCCTGATTTCTGTTCCAGAGCACAAGCCGTTGATGCCAGTGAAGGACCACTCTGTTCAGAACAACCCTGATGCTACAAAAGAGACCAATTTTAAGTCATTGCTGGAACAACTTGAGAGTTTACGGGTGAAAGACGATTCTTCTCCAGGTAACGTGGGCCAGTTGACAAAAGGATATTCCTCAAAAAATTCTAAAGAGCCCTCGGAGCTTGTAGAGCCCCTGATGTCTGTTCCAGAGCACAGGCCTTTGATGCCAGTGAAGGACCACCCTGTTCAGGACATCCCCAATGTTGCAAAATGGACCAAAATGGCGCAAGTGGACCAGATGCTGGAACAACTTCAGAGGATGAAAGATGATACTTTCCCAGGTAAAGCTAAAGTCCCACAGATGATTGTGGAGAAACTTATTCCTTATCTACAGGCTTACAAGCAAAAAGCATTGCAAGGTGACAACAACGTCTTCAAAGAAAATCTTCAGGCTCCAGCTCCAAAAGCTCAGAAGAGCACCCTGAAGATCAAACCCAGAGTCAACATATTGACTGACCCTTCTTACTCCGAGCCACTTGTGAAGGTGAACCTGATTTTGGGGCTCGTTTTCTATGGCTTCATCGTAATAGTGGTTCTCTATGATGCTGTGAGAATCTCCAAGGAGGCTAGAAGGCGATCTGATGCTATTGCCACTGCCAGGTTGAAGAAAAGGGAACCAGCCACCGATGAACCACAGACACTGGCATCCAGAGTTCGGGAGAGCATCTCTTCACGGTTTGGTTTGAAACAAGCATCATCCACACCACAGTGTGCCCCCATTTCTGACGATTCTGCAAAAGAGTTGCAGAAGTCAAAGGAGTTCATCTCCACTAAGGACAAATCTGAGTCGGAAAAGAGACCTGGAAAGAGTGCTGTCAGCCTGAGAGAGTGTGAGCCGCCTCTGCCTAGCATCCCAGATAACTTCCTTGTGCCTGACTCTGAGCCTGCCATCCAGGTGGCATTGAACCCATTCGACACCAAGCTAGCCAAAGTTGTATCTGACAATGCTGAGGCATCCAACTACGAGGCAACCGAGAAGCCCTGCTACACACAGTCTGGGCTCACTGAGGTTTGCGTCAATTAAGACTGAGGACTACTTCTTAAACCAAGTGATATTGAATAAAAGCTGCAGATATTACATCTCCAAATGAGATCACATGTAGACTGCCACCTTTGAAGACTTCCATTTTCTGTTTGTAATTTAATTTCTTTAGAATAGTAATACAAATATATTGCATTTAAAACATATGTTTCAAGTTATTTTTGGGGTATTTTGATTTGTTGTTGTACTGTTGTGTTGTAAATGCAATAGGCAACATTATTTAATTGATAAAATAATATATTTTTCAGAGAAAAAAAATAGTTAAACATTAAAGAGATTCTTCTGTACTTTTGTATACTTTTTGCCAGTAGTTCTGAAAGTAGCACTCACGAGCCAAAAGTGTTCCCCGAGAATTGCGTACTACGTCACATATGTGTAGATACAGTGCCTTCAGAATGTATTCATACCCCTTGACTTAATCCACATTTTGTTGTGTTACAGCCTGAATTCAAAATGGATTAAATAGATTTTTTCTCACCCATCTACACAACATACAGAAATATCTAATTTGCATAAGTATTCACACCCCTGAGTCAATACATGTTATAATCACCTTTGGCAGCAATTACAGGTGTGAGTCTTTCTAGGTAAGCCTCTAAGAGCTTTGCACACCTCGATTGTACGATATTTGCACATTATTATTTAAAAAAATCTTCAAGATCTGTCAAATTGATTGTTGATCATTGCTAGACAACCATTTAAGTCTTGCCATATTTCTTATTTTATTTGTTAAAAAAATTACCCCCTTTTTCTCCCCAATTTCGTGATATCCAATTGCGATCCAATTACAATCTTGTCTCATTGCTGCAACTCCCCAACGGGCTCGGGAGAGGCGACGGTCGAGTAATGTGTCCTCCGAAACGTGACCCACCAAACCGCGCTCCTTAACACCCGCCCACTTAACCCGGAAGCCAGCCGCACCAATGTGTTGGAGGAAACACCGTTCCTTGCCATAGGTTTTCAAGCAGATTTAAGTCAAAACTGTAACTCGGCCACTCAGGAACATTCACTGTCTTCTTGGTAAGAAACTCCAGTGTAGATTTGGCTTTGTGTTGTAGGTTATTGTCCTGCTGAAAGGTGAATTAATCTCCCAGTGTCTGGTGGAAAGCAGACTGAACCAGGTTTTTGTCTAGGATCTTGCCTGTGCTTAGCTCCATTCCCTTTCTTTTTTATCCTGCAAAACTCCCCAGTCCTTAACGATTACAAGCATACACATAACATGATGCAGCCACCACTATGCTTGAAAATATGAAGAGTGGTACTCAGTAATTTGTTGTATTGGATTTCCCCCAAATATAACGCTTCACTATGCTTGAAAATATGAAGAGTGGTACTCAGTAATTTGTTGTATTAGATTTCCCCCAAATATAACGCTTTGTATTCAGGACAAAAAGTGAATTGCTTTGCCACATTTTTTGCAGTATTACTTTAGTGCCTTGTTGCAAACAGGATGTATGTTTTGGAATATTTTTTATTCTGTACAGGCTTCCTTCTTTTCAATCTGTCAATTAGGTTAGTATTGTGGAGTAACTACAATGTTGTTGATCCATCCTCCATCACAGCCATTAAACTCTGTAACTGTTTTTAAGTCACCATTGGCCTCATGGTGAAATCCCTGAGCGGTTTCCTTCCTCTCCAGCAACTGAGTTAGGAAGGACGCCTGTATCTTTGTAGTGACTGGGTGTATTGATACACCATCCAAAGTGTCATTGATAACTTCACCACGCTCAAAAGGATATTCATTGTCTGCTTTTTCAATTTTTACCCATCTACCAATAGGTGCCCTTCTTTGCGAGGCATTGGAAAACCTCCCTGGTCTTTGTGGTTGAATCTGTGTTTGAAATTCACTGCTCGACTGAGGTACCTTACTGATAATTGTATGTGTTGGGTACAGAGATGAGGTAGTAATTCAAAAATCATGTTAAACACTATTATTGCACACAGAGTCCATGCAACTTATTATGTGGCTTGTTAAGCAAACGTTTACTCCTGAACTTATTTAGGGTTGCCATAACAAAGGGGTTGAATACTTAGTGACTCAAGACATTTCAACTTTTCATTTGTTATTAATTTGTAAAAAATTTGAAAAACATAATTCCACTTTGACATTATGAGGTATTGTGTGTAGGCCAGTGACACAAAATCTCAATTTAATACATTTTAAATTCAGGCTGTAACACAACAAAATGTGGCAAAAGTCAGGGGTGTGAATACTTTCTGAAGGCACTGTATGTGCAACAAGTCATCTCTCGCTCTCTCTCTCTCTCTCTCTGAACAGTAATTCTTCCCTCAGATTATGCATGTATGAACTAGACATTGAAGCATCCAGCCCAAAGTGAGAGGTTTAAAAAATACTTTCTTAGTCACCAAAGTACCATGTCTTTAAACATTTGGTTTCCAGGGGGGCAGTGCGGGCCATGAGGAAGGCCAAAAAGTGTCTCACTCCCTGGGTCAGAAAGCTCATAATTAGCTGGGTCATCGCAAGCACCAGCACCAGTGTAGATACTACCATGACCTGGTAGTATATGAGGAGCTGTAGGTCACGGGGGCATTTGCCAAAGTCGTAGGAGAAAGCAGTTTAGGGACAGGGACTGCACGTCAAACTAATTGCCAAATGTATCCAAAGAGATGAATTAATGAATTATCTGAATTAATGAATACAATGAGGAGCAGGTTACAACATTCTGGAACACGTGATGTTATAATCAGATTATTCTATTACATCATGTTGGGTCCATATCTTGTGTATGCTTGACAGTGAACAGTAAACCCAATTCACTTTTACAAAGCACAGCTAGCCAACTAGTAGTTTGACTTGTAATTTGTACTGCCTACTTTTGAAAGACGATTTCTTTAATCAAAATGGCACAGCTCTCCCAGAAGGGTGGGCTGTGCAACATGAAGATGTTATTGTTGGCTGTTATTTTCTGTCTCCTTTCGCCTGTTGCTGCAAATGTGTTGGTGTCTTCAGAGCACAAGACTTTGATGCCAGTGAAGTACCACCCTATTCTGAACAACCCTGATGCTACAAAAGAACAAGTTGATAGTTTACGGGTGAAAGACTATTCTTCTCCAGGTAATGTGGGCCAGTTGACAAAAGGATATTCCTCAAAAAATGTCAAAGACCCCCCGGACTTTGTAGAGCCCCTGATTTCTGTTCCAGAGCACAAGCCGTTGATGCCAGTGAAGGACCACTCTGTTCAGAACAACCCTGATGCTACAAAAGAGACCAATTTTAAGTCATTGCTGGAACAACTTGAGAGTTTACGGGTGAAAGACGATTCTTCTCCAGGTAACGTGGGCCAGTTGACAAGGATATTCCTCAAAAAATTCTAAAGAGCCCTCGGAGCTTGTAGAGCCCCTGATTTCTGTTCCAGAGCACAGGCCTTTGATGCCAGTGAAGGACCACCCTGTTCAGGACATCCTCAATGTTGCAAAATGGACCAAAATGGCGCAAGTGGACCAGATGCTGGAACAACTTTAGAGGATGAAAGATGATACTTTCCCAGGTAAAGCTAAAGTCCCACAGATGATTGTGGAGAAACGTATTCCTTATCTACAGGCTTACAAGCAAAAAGCATTGCAAGGTGACAACAACGTCTTCAAAGAAAATCTTCAGGCTCCAGCTCCAAAAGCTCAGAAGAGCACCCTGAAGATCAAACCCAGAGTCAACATATTGACTGACCCTTCTTACTCCGAGCCACTTGTGAAGGTGAACCTGATTTTGGGGCTCGTTTTCTATGGCTTCATCGTAATAGTGGTTCTCTATGATGCTGTGAGAATCTCCAAGGAGGCTAGAAGGCGATCTGATGCTATTGCCACTGCCAGGTTGAAGAAAAGGGAACCAGCCACCGATGAACCACAGACACTGGCATCCAGAGTTCGGGAGAGCATCTCTTCACGGTTTGGTTTGAAACAAGCATCATCCACACCACAGTGTGCCCCCATTTCTGACGATTCTGCAAAAGAGTTGCAGAAGTCAAAGGAGTTCATCTCCACTAAGGACAAATCTGAGTCGGAAAAGAGACCTGGAAAGAGTGCTGTCAGCCTGAGAGAGTGTGAGCCGCCTCTGCCTAGCATCCCAGATAACTTCCTTGTGCCTGACTCTGAACCTGCCATCCAGGTGGCATTGAACCCATTCGACACCAAGCTAGCCAAAGTTGTATCTGACAATGCTGAGGCATCCAACTACGAGGCAACCGAGAAGCCCTGCTACACACAGTCTGGGCTCACTGAGGTTTGCGTCAATTAAGACTGAGGACTACTTCTTAAACCAAGTGATATTGAATAAAAGCTGCAGATATTACATCTCCAAATGAGATCACATGGAGACTGCCACCTTTGAAGACTTCCATTTTCTGTTTGTAATTTAATTTCTTTAGAATAGTAATACAAATATATTGCATTTAAAACATATGTTTCAAGTTATTTTTGGGGTATTTTGATTTGTTGTTGTACTGTTGTGTTGTAAATGCAATAGGCAACATTATTTAATTGATAAAATAATATATTTTTCAGAGAAAAAAAATAGTTAAACATTAAAGAGATTCTTCTGTACTTTTGTATACTTTTTTGCCAGTAGTTCTGAAAGTAGCACTCACGAGCCAAAAGTGTTCACCGAAAATTGTGTACTACGTCACATATGTGCAGATACAGTGCCTTCAGAATGTATTCATACCCCTTGACTTAATCCACATTTTGTTGTGTTACAGCCTGAATTCAAAATGGATTAAATAGATTTTTTCTCACCCATCTACACAACATACAGAAATATCTAATTTGCATAAGTATTCACACCCCTGAGTCAATACATGTTATAATCACCTTTGGCAGCAATTACAGGTGTGAGTCTTTCTAGGTAAGCCTCTAAGAGCTTTGCACACCTCGATTGTACGATATTTGCACATTATTATTTAAAAAAATCTTCAAGCTCTGTCAAATTGATTGTTGATCATTGCTAGACAACCATTTAAGTCTTGCCATATTTCTTATTTTATTTGTTAAAAAAATTACCCCCTTTTTCTCCCCAATTTCGTGATATCCAATTGCGATCCAATTACAATCTTGTCTCATTGCTGCAACTCCCCAACGGGCTCGGGAGAGGCGACGGTCGAGTAATGTGTCCTCCGAAACGTGACCCACCAAACCGCGCTCCTTAACACCCGCCCATTTAACCCGGAAGCCAGCCGCACCAATGTGTCGGAGGAAACACCGTTCCTTGCCATAGGTTTTCAAGCAGATTTAAGTCAAAACTGTAACTCGGCCACTCAGGAACATTCACTGTCTTCTTGGTAAGAAACTCCAGTGTAGATTTGGCTTTGTGTTGTAGGTTATTGTCCTGCTGAAAGGTGAATTAATCTCCCAGTGTCTGGTGGAAAGCAGACTGAACCAGGTTTTTGTCTAGGATCTTGCCTGTGCTTAGCTCCATTCCCTTTCTTTTTTATCCTGCAAAACTCCCCAGTCCTTAACGATTACAAGCATACACATAACATGATGCAGCCACCACTATGCTTGAAAATATGAAGAGTGGTACTCAGTAATTTGTTGTATTGGATTTCCCCCAAATATAACGCTTCACTATGTTTGAAAATATGAAGAGTGGTACTCAGTAATTTGTTGTATTGGATTTCCCCCAAATATAACGCTTTGTATTCAGGACAAAAAGTGAATTGCTTTGCCACATTTTTTGCAGTATTACTTTAGTGCCTTGTTGCAAACAGGGTGTATGTTTTGGAATATTTTTTATTCTGTACAGGCTTCCTTCTTTTCAATCTGTCAATTAGGTTAGTATTGTGGAGCAACTACAATGTTGTTGATCCATCCTCCATCACAGCCATTAAACTCTGTAACTGTTTTTAAGTCACCATTGGCCTCATGGTGAAATCCCTGAGCGGTTTCCTTCCTCTCCAGCAACTGAGTTAGGAAGGACGCCTGTATCTTTGTAGTGACTGGGTGTATTGATACACCATCCAAAGTGTCATTGATAACTTCACCACGCTCAAAAGGATATTCAATGTCTGCTTTTTCAATTTTTACCCATCTACCAATAGGTACCCTTCTTTGCGAGGCATTGGAAAACCTCCCTGGTCTTTGTGGTTGAATCTGTGTTTGAAATTCACTGCTCGACTGAGGTACCTTACTGATAATTGTATGTGTTGGGTACAGAGATGAGGTAGTAATTCAAAAATCATGTTAAACACTATTATTGCACACAGAGTCCATGCAACTTATTATGTGGCTTGTTAAGCAAATGTTTACTCCTGAACTTATTTAGGCTTGCCATAACAAAGGGGTTGAATACTTAGTGACTCAAGACATTTCAACTTTTCATTTGTTATTAATTTGTAAAAAATTTGAAAAACATAATTCCACTTTGACATTATGAGGTATTGTGTGTAGGCCAGTGACACAAAATCTCAATTTAATAAATTTTAAATTCAGGCTGTAACACAACAAAATGTGGAAAAAGTCAGGGGTGTGAATACTTTCTGAAGGCACTGTATGTGCAACAAGTCATCTCTCGCTCTCTCTCTCTCTCTCTCTCTGAACAGTAATTCTTCCCTCAGATTATGCATGTATGAACTAGACATTGAAGCATCCAGCCCAAAGTGAGAGGTTTAAAAAATACTTTCTTAGTCACCAAAGTACCATGTCTTTAAACATTTGGTTTCCAGGGGGGCAGTGCGGGCCATGAGGAAGGCCAAAAAGTGTCTCACTCCCTGGGTCAGAAAGCTCATAATTAGCTGGGTCATCGCAAGCACCAGCACCAGTGTAGATACTACCATGACCTGGTAGTATATGAGGAGCTGTAGGTCACGGGGGCATTTGCCAAAGTCGTAGGAGAAAGCAGTTTAGGGACAGGGACTGCACGTCAAACTAATTGCCAAATGTATCCAAAGAGATGAATTAATGAATTATCTGAATTAATGAATACAATGAGGAGCAGGTTACAACATTCTGGAACACGTGATGTTATAATCAGATTATTCTATTACATCATGTTGGGTCCATATCTTGTGTATGTTTGACAGTGAACAGTAAACCCAATTCACTTTTACAAAGCACAGCTAGCCAACTAGTAGTTTGACTTGTAATTTGTACTGCCTACTTTTGAAAGACGATTTCTTTAATCAAAATGGCACAGCTCTCCCAGAAGGGTGGGCTGTGCAACATGAAGATGTTATTGTTGGCTGTTATTTTCTGTCTCCTTTCGCCTGTTGCTGCAAATGTGTTGGTGTCTTCAGAGCACAAGACTTTGATGCCAGTGAAGGACCACCCTATTCTGAACAACCCTGATGCTACAAAAGAACAAGTTGATAGTTTACGGGTGAAAGACTATTCTTCTCCAGGTAATGTGGGCCAGTTGACAAAAGGATATTCCTCAAAAAATGTCAAAGACCCCCCGGACTTTGTAGAGCCCCTGATTTCTGTTCCAGAGCACAAGCCGTTGATGCCAGTGAAGGACCACTCTGTTCAGAACAACCCTGATGCTACAAAAGAGACCAATTTTAAGTCATTGCTGGAACAACTTGAGAGTTTACGGGTGAAAGACGATTCTTCTCCAGGTAACGTGGGCCAGTTGACAAGGATATTCCTCAAAAAATTCTAAAGAGCCCTCGGAGCTTGTAGAGCCCCTGATTTCTGTTCCAGAGCACAGGCCTTTGATGCCAGTGAAGGACCACCCTGTTCAGGACATCCTCAATGTTGCAAAATGGACCAAAATGGCGCAAGTGGACCAGATGCTGGAACAACTTTAGAGGATGAAAGATGATACTTTCCCAGGTAAAGCTAAAGTCCCACAGATGATTGTGGAGAAACGTATTCCTTATCTACAGGCTTACAAGCAAAAAGCATTGCAAGGTGACAACAACGTCTTCAAAGAAAATCTTCAGGCTCCAGCTCCAAAAGCTCAGAAGAGCACCCTGAAGATCAAACCCAGAGTCAACATATTGACTGACCCTTCTTACTCCGAGCCACTTGTGAAGGTGAACCTGATTTTGGGGCTCGTTTTCTATGGCTTCATCGTAATAGTGGTTCTCTATGATGCTGTGAGAATCTCCAAGGAGGCTAGAAGGCGATCTGATGCTATTGCCACTGCCAGGTTGAAGAAAAGGGAACCAGCCACCGATGAACCACAGACACTGGCATCCAGAGTTCGGGAGAGCATCTCTTCACGGTTTGGTTTGAAACAAGCATCATCCACACCACAGTGTGCCCCCATTTCTGACGATTCTGCAAAAGAGTTGCAGAAGTCAAAGGAGTTCATCTCCACTAAGGACAAATCTGAGTTGGAAAAGAGACCTGGAAAGAGTGCTGTCAGCCTGAGAGAGTGTGAGCCGCCTCTGCCTAGCATCCCAGATAACTTCCTTGTGCCTGACTCTGAACCTGCCATCCAGGTGGCATTGAACCCATTCGACACCAAGCTAGCCAAAGTTGTATCTGACAATGCTGAGGCATCCAACTACGAGGCAACCGAGAAGCCCTGCTACACACAGTCTGGGCTCACTGAGGTTTGCGTCAATTAAGACTGAGGACTACTTCTTAAACCAAGTGATATTGAATAAAAGCTGCAGATATTACATCTCCAAATGAGATCACATGGAGACTGCCACCTTTGAAGACTTCCATTTTCTGTTTGTAATTTAATTTCTTTAGAATAGTAATACAAATATATTGCATTTAAAACATATGTTTCAAGTTATTTTTGGGGTATTTTGATTTGTTGTTGTACTGTTGTGTTGTAAATGCAATAGGCAACATTATTTAATTGATAAAATAATATATTTTTCAGAGAAAAAAAATAGTTAAACATTAAAGAGATTCTTCTGTACTTTTGTATACTTTTTTGCCAGTAGTTCTGAAAGTAGCACTCACGAGCCAAAAGTGTTCCCCGAAAATTGTGTACTACGTCACATATGTGCAGATACAGTGCCTTCAGAATGTATTCATACCCCTTGACTTAATCCACATTTTGTTGTGTTACAGCCTGAATTCAAAATGGATTAAATAGATTTTTTCTCACCCATCTACACAACATACAGAAATATCTAATTTGCATAAGTATTCACACCCCTGAGTCAATACATGTTAAAATCACCTTTGGCAGCAATTACAGGTGTGAGTCTTTCTAGGTAAGCCTCTAAGAGCTTTGCACACCTCGATTGTACGATATTTGCACATTATTATTTTAAAAAATCTTCAAGCTCTGTCAAATTGATTGTTGATCATTGCTAGACAACCATTTAAGTCTTGCCATATTTCTTATTTTATTTGTTAAAAAAATTACCCCCTTTTTCTCCCCAATTTCGTGATATCCAATTGCGATCCAATTACAATCTTGTCTCATTGCTGCAACTCCCCAACGGGCTCGGGAGAGGCGACGGTCGAGTAATGTGTCCTCCGAAACGTGACCCACCAAACCGCGCTCCTTAACACCCGCCCATTTAACCCGGAAGCCAGCCGCACCAATGTGTCGGAGGAAACACCGTTCCTTGCCATAGGTTTTCAAGCAGATTTAAGTCAAAACTGTAACTCGGCCACTCAGGAACATTCACTGTCTTCTTGGTAAGAAACTCCAGTGTAGATTTGGCTTTGTGTTGTAGGTTATTGTCCTGCTGAAAGGTGAATTAATCTCCCAGTGTCTGGTGGAAAGCAGACTGAACCAGGTTTTTGTCTAGGATCTTGCCTGTGCTTAGCTCCATTCCCTTTCTTTTTTATCCTGCAAAACTCCCCAGTCCTTAACGATTACAAGCATACACATAACATGATGCAGCCACCACTATGCTTGAAAATATGAAGAGTGGTACTCAGTAATTTGTTGTATTGGATTTCCCCCAAATATAACGCTTCACTATGTTTGAAAATATGAAGAGTGGTACTCAGTAATTTGTTGTATTGGATTTCCCCCAAATATAACGCTTTGTATTCAGGACAAAAAGTGAATTGCTTTGCCACATTTTTTGCAGTATTACTTTAGTGCCTTGTTGCAAACAGGGTGTATGTTTTGGAATATTTTTTATTCTGTACAGGCTTCCTTCTTTTCAATCTGTCAATTAGGTTAGTATTGTGGAGCAACTACAATGTTGTTGATCCATCCTCCATCACAGCCATTAAACTCTGTAACTGTTTTTAAGTCACCATTGGCCTCATGGTGAAATCCCTGAGCGGTTTCCTTCCTCTCCAGCAACTGAGTTAGGAAGGACGCCTGTATCTTTGTAGTGACTGGGTGTATTGATACACCATCCAAAGTGTCATTGATAACTTCACCACGCTCAAAAGGATATTCAATGTCTGCTTTTTCAATTTTTACCCATCTACCAATAGGTACCCTTCTTTGCGAGGCATTGGAAAACCTCCCTGGTCTTTGTGGTTGAATCTGTGTTTGAAATTCACTGCTCGACTGAGGTACCTTACTGATAATTGTATGTGTTGGGTACAGAGATGAGGTAGTAATTCAAAAATCATGTTAAACACTATTATTGCACACAGAGTCCATGCAACTTATTATGTGGCTTGTTAAGCAAATGTTTACTCCTGAACTTATTTAGGCTTGCCATAACAAAGGGGTTGAATACTTAGTGACTCAAGACATTTCAACTTTTCATTTGTTATTAATTTGTAAAAAATTTGAAAAACATAATTCCACTTTGACATTATGAGGTATTGTGTGTAGGCCAGTGACACAAAATCTCAATTTAATAAATTTTAAATTCAGGCTGTAACACAACAAAATGTGGAAAAAGTCAGGGGTGTGAATACTTTCTGAAGGCACTGTATGTGCAACAAGTCATCTCTCGCTCTCTCTCTCTCTCTCTCTCTGAACAGTAATTCTTCCCTCAGATTATGCATGTATGAACTAGACATTGAAGCATCCAGCCCAAAGTGAGAGGTTTAAAAAATACTTTCTTAGTCACCAAAGTACCATGTCTTTAAACATTTGGTTTCCAGGGGGGCAGTGCGGGCCATGAGGAAGGCCAAAAAGTGTCTCACTCCCTGGGTCAGAAAGCTCATAATTAGCTGGGTCATCGCAAGCACCAGCACCAGTGTAGATACTACCATGACCTGGTAGTATATGAGGAGCTGTAGGTCACGGGGGCATTTGCCAAAGTCGTAGGAGAAAGCAGTTTAGGGACAGGGACTGCACGTCAAACTAATTGCCAAATGTATCCAAAGAGATGAATTAATGAATTATCTGAATTAATGAATACAATGAGGAGCAGGTTACAACATTCTGGAACACGTGATGTTATAATCAGATTATTCTATTACATCATGTTGGGTCCATATCTTGTGTATGTTTGACAGTGAACAGTAAACCCAATTCACTTTTACAAAGCACAGCTAGCCAACTAGTAGTTTGACTTGTAATTTGTACTGCCTACTTTTGAAAGACGATTTCTTTAATCAAAATGGCACAGCTCTCCCAGAAGGGTGGGCTGTGCAACATGAAGATGTTATTGTTGGCTGTTATTTTCTGTCTCCTTTCGCCTGTTGCTGCAAATGTGTTGGTGTCTTCAGAGCACAAGACTTTGATGCCAGTGAAGGACCACCCTATTCTGAACAACCCTGATGCTACAAAAGAACAAGTTGATAGTTTACGGGTGAAAGACTATTCTTCTCCAGGTAATGTGGGCCAGTTGACAAAAGGATATTCCTCAAAAAATGTCAAAGACCCCCCGGACTTTGTAGAGCCCCTGATTTCTGTTCCAGAGCACAAGCCGTTGATGCCAGTGAAGGACCACTCTGTTCAGAACAACCCTGATGCTACAAAAGAGACCAATTTTAAGTCATTGCTGGAACAACTTGAGAGTTTACGGGTGAAAGACGATTCTTCTCCAGGTAACGTGGGCCAGTTGACAAGGATATTCCTCAAAAAATTCTAAAGAGCCCTCGGAGCTTGTAGAGCCCCTGATTTCTGTTCCAGAGCACAGGCCTTTGATGCCAGTGAAGGACCACCCTGTTCAGGACATCCTCAATGTTGCAAAATGGACCAAAATGGCGCAAGTGGACCAGATGCTGGAACAACTTTAGAGGATGAAAGATGATACTTTCCCAGGTAAAGCTAAAGTCCCACAGATGATTGTGGAGAAACGTATTCCTTATCTACAGGCTTACAAGCAAAAAGCATTGCAAGGTGACAACAACGTCTTCAAAGAAAATCTTCAGGCTCCAGCTCCAAAAGCTCAGAAGAGCACCCTGAAGATCAAACCCAGAGTCAACATATTGACTGACCCTTCTTACTCCGAGCCACTTGTGAAGGTGAACCTGATTTTGGGGCTCGTTTTCTATGGCTTCATCGTAATAGTGGTTCTCTATGATGCTGTGAGAATCTCCAAGGAGGCTAGAAGGCGATCTGATGCTATTGCCACTGCCAGGTTGAAGAAAAGGGAACCAGCCACCGATGAACCACAGACACTGGCATCCAGAGTTCGGGAGAGCATCTCTTCACGGTTTGGTTTGAAACAAGCATCATCCACACCACAGTGTGCCCCCATTTCTGACGATTCTGCAAAAGAGTTGCAGAAGTCAAAGGAGTTCATCTCCACTAAGGACAAATCTGAGTCGGAAAAGAGACCTGGAAAGAGTGCTGTCAGCCTGAGAGAGTGTGAGCCGCCTCTGCCTAGCATCCCAGATAACTTCCTTGTGCCTGACTCTGAACCTGCCATCCAGGTGGCATTGAACCCATTCGACACCAAGCTAGCCAAAGTTGTATCTGACAATGCTGAGGCATCCAACTACGAGGCAACCGAGAAGCCCTGCTACACACAGTCTGGGCTCACTGAGGTTTGCGTCAATTAAGACTGAGGACTACTTCTTAAACCAAGTGATATTGAATAAAAGCTGCAGATATTACATCTCCAAATGAGATCACATGGAGACTGCCACCTTTGAAGACTTCCATTTTCTGTTTGTAATTTAATTTCTTTAGAATAGTAATACAAATATATTGCATTTAAAACATATGTTTCAAGTTATTTTTGGGGTATTTTGATTTGTTGTTGTACTGTTGTGTTGTAAATGCAATAGGCAACATTATTTAATTGATAAAATAATATATTTTTCAGAGAAAAAAAATAGTTAAACATTAAAGAGATTCTTCTGTACTTTTGTATACTTTTTTGCCAGTAGTTCTGAAAGTAGCACTCACGAGCCAAAAGTGTTCCCCGAAAATTGTGTACTACGTCACATATGTGCAGATACAGTGCCTTCAGAATGTATTCATACCCCTTGACTTAATCCACATTTTGTTGTGTTACAGCCTGAATTCAAAATGGATTAAATAGATTTTTTCTCACCCATCTACACAACATACAGAAATATCTAATTTGCATAAGTATTCACACCCCTGAGTCAATACATGTTAAAATCACCTTTGGCAGCAATTACAGGTGTGAGTCTTTCTAGGTAAGCCTCTAAGAGCTTTGCACACCTCGATTGTACGATATTTGCACATTATTATTTTAAAAAATCTTCAAGCTCTGTCAAATTGATTGTTGATCATTGCTAGACAACCATTTAAGTCTTGCCATATTTCTTATTTTATTTGTTAAAAAAATTACCCCCTTTTTCTCCCCAATTTCGTGATATCCAATTGCGATCCAATTACAATCTTGTCTCATTGCTGCAACTCCCCAACGGGCTCGGGAGAGGCGACGGTCGAGTAATGTGTCCTCCGAAACGTGACCCACCAAACCGCGCTCCTTAACACCCGCCCATTTAACCCGGAAGCCAGCCGCACCAATGTGTCGGAGGAAACACCGTTCCTTGCCATAGGTTTTCAAGCAGATTTAAGTCAAAACTGTAACTCGGCCACTCAGGAACATTCACTGTCTTCTTGGTAAGAAACTCCAGTGTAGATTTGGCTTTGTGTTGTAGGTTATTGTCCTGCTGAAAGGTGAATTAATCTCCCAGTGTCTGGTGGAAAGCAGACTGAACCAGGTTTTTGTCTAGGATCTTGCCTGTGCTTAGCTCCATTCCCTTTCTTTTTTATCCTGCAAAACTCCCCAGTCCTTAACGATTACAAGCATACACATAACATGATGCAGCCACCACTATGCTTGAAAATATGAAGAGTGGTACTCAGTAATTTGTTGTATTGGATTTCCCCCAAATATAACGCTTCACTATGTTTGAAAATATGAAGAGTGGTACTCAGTAATTTGTTGTATTGGATTTCCCCCAAATATAACGCTTTGTATTCAGGACAAAAAGTGAATTGCTTTGCCACATTTTTTGCAGTATTACTTTAGTGCCTTGTTGCAAACAGGGTGTATGTTTTGGAATATTTTTTATTCTGTACAGGCTTCCTTCTTTTCAATCTGTCAATTAGGTTAGTATTGTGGAGCAACTACAATGTTGTTGATCCATCCTCCATCACAGCCATTAAACTCTGTAACTGTTTTTAAGTCACCATTGGCCTCATGGTGAAATCCCTGAGCGGTTTCCTTCCTCTCCAGCAACTGAGTTAGGAAGGACGCCTGTATCTTTGTAGTGACTGGGTGTATTGATACACCATCCAAAGTGTCATTGATAACTTCACCACGCTCAAAAGGATATTCAATGTCTGCTTTTTCAATTTTTACCCATCTACCAATAGGTACCCTTCTTTGCGAGGCATTGGAAAACCTCCCTGGTCTTTGTGGTTGAATCTGTGTTTGAAATTCACTGCTCGACTGAGGTACCTTACTGATAATTGTATGTGTTGGGTACAGAGATGAGGTAGTAATTCAAAAATCATGTTAAACACTATTATTGCACACAGAGTCCATGCAACTTATTATGTGGCTTGTTAAGCAAATGTTTACTCCTGAACTTATTTAGGCTTGCCATAACAAAGGGGTTGAATACTTAGTGACTCAAGACATTTCAACTTTTCATTTGTTATTAATTTGTAAAAAATTTGAAAAACATAATTCCACTTTGACATTATGAGGTATTGTGTGTAGGCCAGTGACACAAAATCTCAATTTAATAAATTTTAAATTCAGGCTGTAACACAACAAAATGTGGAAAAAGTCAGGGGTGTGAATACTTTCTGAAGGCACTGTATGTGCAACAAGTCATCTCTCGCTCTCTCTCTCTCTCTCTCTCTGAACAGTAATTCTTCCCTCAGATTATGCATGTATGAACTAGACATTGAAGCATCCAGCCCAAAGTGAGAGGTTTAAAAAATACTTTCTTAGTCACCAAAGTACCATGTCTTTAAACATTTGGTTTCCAGGGGGGCAGTGCGGGCCATGAGGAAGGCCAAAAAGTGTCTCACTCCCTGGGTCAGAAAGCTCATAATTAGCTGGGTCATCGCAAGCACCAGCACCAGTGTAGATACTACCATGACCTGGTAGTATATGAGGAGCTGTAGGTCACGGGGGCATTTGCCAAAGTTGTAGGAGAAAGCAGTTTAGGGACAGGGACTGCACGTCAAACTAATTGCCAAATGTATCCAAAGAGATGAATTAATGAATTATCTGAATTAATGAATACAATGAGGAGCAGGTTACAACATTCTGGAACACGTGATGTTATAATCAGATTATTCTATTACATCATGTTGGGTCCATATCTTGTGTATGTTTGACAGTGAACAGTAAACCCAATTCACTTTTACAAAGCACAGCTAGCCAACTAGTAGTTTGACTTGTAATTTGTACTGCCTACTTTTGAAAGACGATTTCTTTAATCAAAATGGCACAGCTCTCCCAGAAGGGTGGGCTGTGCAACATGAAGATGTTATTGTTGGCTGTTATTTTCTGTCTCCTTTCGCCTGTTGCTGCAAATGTGTTGGTGTCTTCAGAGCACAAGACTTTGATGCCAGTGAAGGACCACCCTATTCTGAACAACCCTGATGCTACAAAAGAACAAGTTGATAGTTTACGGGTGAAAGACTATTCTTCTCCAGGTAATGTGGGCCAGTTGACAAAAGGATATTCCTCAAAAAATGTCAAAGACCCCCCGGACTTTGTAGAGCCCCTGATTTCTGTTCCAGAGCACAAGCCGTTGATGCCAGTGAAGGACCACTCTGTTCAGAACAACCCTGATGCTACAAAAGAGACCAATTTTAAGTCATTGCTGGAACAACTTGAGAGTTTACGGGTGAAAGACGATTCTTCTCCAGGTAACGTGGGCCAGTTGACAAGGATATTCCTCAAAAAATTCTAAAGAGCCCTCGGAGCTTGTAGAGCCCCTGATTTCTGTTCCAGAGCACAGGCCTTTGATGCCAGTGAAGGACCACCCTGTTCAGGACATCCTCAATGTTGCAAAATGGACCAAAATGGCGCAAGTGGACCAGATGCTGGAACAACTTTAGAGGATGAAAGATGATACTTTCCCAGGTAAAGCTAAAGTCCCACAGATGATTGTGGAGAAACGTATTCCTTATCTACAGGCTTACAAGCAAAAAGCATTGCAAGGTGACAACAACGTCTTCAAAGAAAATCTTCAGGCTCCAGCTCCAAAAGCTCAGAAGAGCACCCTGAAGATCAAACCCAGAGTCAACATATTGACTGACCCTTCTTACTCCGAGCCACTTGTGAAGGTGAACCTGATTTTGGGGCTCGTTTTCTATGGCTTCATCGTAATAGTGGTTCTCTATGATGCTGTGAGAATCTCCAAGGAGGCTAGAAGGCGATCTGATGCTATTGCCACTGCCAGGTTGAAGAAAAGGGAACCAGCCACCGATGAACCACAGACACTGGCATCCAGAGTTCGGGAGAGCATCTCTTCACGGTTTGGTTTGAAACAAGCATCATCCACACCACAGTGTGCAAAAGAGTTGCAGAAGTCAAAGGAGTTCATCTCCACTAAGGACAAATCTGAGTCGGAAAAGAGACCTGGAAAGAGTGCTGTCAGCCTGAGAGAGTGTGAGCCGCCTCTGCCTAGCATCCCAGATAACTTCCTTGTGCCTGACTCTGAACCTGCCATCCAGGTGGCATTGAACCCATTAGACACCAAGCTAGCCAAAGTTGTATCTGACAATGCTGAGGCATCCAACTACGAGGCAACCGAGAAGCCCTGCTACACACAGTCTGGGCTCACTGAGGTTTGCGTCAATTAAGACTGAGGACTACTTCTTAAACCAAGTGATATTGAATAAAAGCTGCAGATATTACATCTCCAAATGAGATCACATGGAGACTGCCACCTTTGAAGACTTCCATTTTCTGTTTGTAATTTTAATTTCTTTAGAATAGTAATAAAAATATATTGCATTTAAAACATATGTTTCAAGTTATTTTTGGGGTATTTTGATTTGTTGTTGTACTGTTGTGTTGTAAATGCAATAGGCAACATTATTTAATTGATAAAATAATATATTTTTCAGAGAAAAAAAATAGTTAAACATTAAAGAGATTCTTCTGTACTTTTGTATACTTTTTTGCCAGTAGTTCTGAAAGTAGCACTCACGAGCCAAAAGTGTTCCCCGAAAATTGCGTACTACGTCACATATGTGCAGATACAGTGCCTTCAGAATGTATTCATACCCCTTGACTTAATCCACATTTTGTTGTGTTACAGCCTGAATTCAAAATGGATTAAATAGATTTTTTCTCACCCATCTACACAACATACAGAAATATCTAATTTGCATAAGTATTCACACCCCTGAGTCAATACATGTTATAATCACCTTTGGCAGCAATTACAGGTGTGAGTCTTTCTAGGTAAGCCTCTAAGAGCTTTGCACACCTCGATTGTACGATATTTGCACATTATTATTTTAAAAAATCTTCAAGCTCTGTCAAATTGATTGTTGATCATTGCTAGACAACCATTTAAGTCTTGCCATATTTCTTATTTTATTTGTTAAAAAAATTACCCCCTTTTTCTCCCCAATTTCGTGATATCCAATTGCGATCCAATTACAATCTTGTCTCATTGCTGCAACTCCCCAACGGGCTCGGGAGAGGCGACGGTCGAGTAATGTGTCCTCCGAAACGTGACCCACCAAACCGCGCTCCTTAACACCCGCCCATTTAACCCGGAAGCCAGCCGCACCAATGTGTCGGAGGAAACACCGTTCCTTGCCATAGGTTTTCAAGCAGATTTAAGTCAAAACTGTAACTCGGCCACTCAGGAACATTCACTGTCTTCTTGGTAAGAAACTCCAGTGTAGATTTGGCTTTGTGTTGTAGGTTATTGTCCTGCTGAAAGGTGAATTAATCTCCCAGTGTCTGGTGGAAAGCAGACTGAACCAGGTTTTTGTCTAGGATCTTGCCTGTGCTTAGCTCCATTCCCTTTCTTTTTTATCCTGCAAAACTCCCCAGTCCTTAACGATTACAAGCATACACATAACATGATGCAGCCACCACTATGCTTGAAAATATGAAGAGTGGTACTCAGTAATTTGTTGTATTGGATTTCCCCCAAATATAACGCTTCACTATGTTTGAAAATATGAAGAGTGGTACTCAGTAATTTGTTGTATTGGATTTCCCCCAAATATAACGCTTTGTATTCAGGACAAAAAGTGAATTGCTTTGCCACATTTTTTGCAGTATTACTTTAGTGCCTTGTTGCAAACAGGGTGTATGTTTTGGAATATTTTTTATTCTGTACAGGCTTCCTTCTTTTCAATCTGTCAATTAGGTTAGTATTGTGGAGCAACTACAATGTTGTTGATCCATCCTCCATCACAGCCATTAAACTCTGTAACTGTTTTTAAGTCACCATTGGCCTCATGGTGAAATCCCTGAGCGGTTTCCTTCCTCTCCAGCAACTGAGTTAGGAAGGACGCCTGTATCTTTGTAGTGACTGGGTGTATTGATACACCATCCAAAGTGTCATTGATAACTTCACCACGCTCAAAAGGATATTCAATGTCTGCTTTTTCAATTTTTACCCATCTACCAATAGGTGCCCTTCTTTGCGAGGCATTGGAAAACCTCCCTGGTCTTTGTGGTTGAATCTGTGTTTGAAATTCACTGCTCGACTGAGGTACCTTACTGATAATTGTATGTGTTGGGTACAGAGATGAGGTAGTAATTCAAAAATCATGTTAAACACTATTATTGCACACAGAGTCCATGCAACTTATTATGTGGCTTGTTAAGCAAATGTTTACTCCTGAACTTATTTAGGCTTGCCATAACAAAGGGGTTGAATACTTAGTGACTCAAGACATTTCAACTTTTCATTTGTTATTAATTTGTAAAAAATTTGAAAAACATAATTCCACTTTGACATTATGAGGTATTGTGTGTAGGCCAGTGACACAAAATCTCAATTTAATAAATTTTAAATTCAGGCTGTAACACAACAAAATGTGGAAAAAGTCAGGGGTGTGAATACTTTCTGAAGGCACTGTATGTGCAACAAGTCATCTCTCGCTCTCTCTCTCTCTCTCTCTCTGAACAGTAATTATTCCCTCAGATTATGCATGTATGAACTAGACATTGAAGCATCCAGCCCAAAGTGAGAGGTTTAAAAAATACTTTCTTAGTCACCAAAGTACCATGTCTTTAAACATTTGGTTTCCAGGGGGGCAGTGCGGGCCATGAGGAAGGCCAAAAAGTGTCTCACTCCCTGGGTCAGAAAGCTCATAATTAGCTGGGTCATCGCAAGCACCAGCACCAGTGTAGATACTACCATGACCTGGTAGTATATGAGGAGCTGTAGGTCACGGGGGCATTTGCCAAAGTCGTAGGAGAAAGCAGTTTAGGGACAGGGACTGCACGTCAAACTAATTGCCAAATGTATCCAAAGAGATGAATTAATGAATTATCTGAATTAATGAATACAATGAGGAGCAGGTTACAACATTCTGGAACACGTGATGTTATAATCAGATTCTTCTATTACATCATGTTGGGTCCATATCTTGTGTATGTTTGACAGTGAACAGTAAACCCAATTCACTTTTACAAAGCACAGCTAGCCAACTAGTAGTTTGACTTGTAATTTGTACTGCCTACTTTTGAAAGACGATTTCTTTAATCAAAATGGCACAGCTCTCCCAGAAGGGTGGGCTGTGCAACATGAAGATGTTATTGTTGGCTGTTATTTTCTGTCTCCTTTCGCCTGTTGCTGCAAATGTGTTGGTGTCTTCAGAGCACAAGACTTTGATGCCAGTGAAGGACCACCCTATTCTGAACAACCCTGAAGCTACAAAAGAACAAGTTGATAGTTTACGGGTGAAAGACTATTCTTCTCCAGGTAATGTGGGCCAGTTGACAAAAGGATATTCCTCAAAAAATGTCAAAGACCCCCCGGACTTTGTAGAGCCCCTGATTTCTGTTCCAGAGCACAAGCCGTTGATGCCAGTGAAGGACCACTCTGTTCAGAACAACCCTGATGCTACAAAAGAGACCAATTTTAAGTCATTGCTGGAACAACTTGAGAGTTTACGGGTGAAAGACGATTCTTCTCCAGGTAACGTGGGCCAGTTGACAAAAGGATATTCCTCAAAAAATTCTAAAGAGCCCTCGGAGCTTGTAGAGCCCCTGATTTCTGTTCCAGAGCACAGGCCTTTGATGCCAGTGAAGGACCACCCTGTTCAGGACATCCTCAATGTTGCAAAATGGACCAAAATGGCGCAAGTGGACCAGATGCTGGAACAACTTCAGAGGATGAAAGATGATACTTTCCCAGGTAAAGCTAAAGTCCCACAGATGATTGTGGAGAAACGTATTCCTTATCTACAGGCTTACAAGCAAAAAGCATTGCAAGGTGACAACAACGTCTTCAAAGAAAATCTTCAGGCTCCAGCTCCAAAAGCTCAGAAGAGCACCCTGAAGATCAAACCCAGAGTCAACATATTGACTGACCCTTCTTACTCCGAGCCACTTGTGAAGGTGAACCTGATTTTGGGGCTCGTTTTCTATGGCTTCATCGTAATAGTGGTTCTCTATGATGCTGTGAGAATCTCCAAGGAGGCTAGAAGGCGATCTGATGCTATTGCCACTGCCAGGTTGAAGAAAAGGGAACCAGCCACCGATGAACCACAGACACTGGCATCCAGAGTTCGGGAGAGCATCTCTTCACGGTTTGGTTTGAAACAAGCATCATCCACACCACAGTGTGCAAAAGAGTTGCAGAAGTCAAAGGAGTTCATCTCCACTAAGGACAAATCTGAGTCGGAAAAGAGACCTGGAAAGAGTGCTGTCAGCCTGAGAGAGTGTGAGCCGCCTCTGCCTAGCATCCCAGATAACTTCCTTGTGCCTGACTCTGAGCCTGCCATCCAGGTGGCATTGAACCCATTCGACACCAAGCTAGCCAAAGTTGTATCTGACAATGCTGAGGCATCCAACTACGAGGCAACCGAGAAGCCCTGCTACACACAGTCTGGGCTCACTGAGGTTTGCGTCAATTAAGACTGAGGACTACTTCTTAAACCAAGTGATATTGAATAAAAGCTGCAGATATTACATCTCCAAATGAGATCACATGGAGACTGCCACCTTTGAAGACTTCCATTTTCTGTTTGTAATTTAATTTCTTTAGAATAGTAATAAAAATATATTGCATTTAAAACATATGTTTCAAGTTATTTTTGGGGTATTTTGATTTGTTGTTGTACTGTTGTGTTGTAAATGCAATAGGCAACATTATTTAATTGATAAAATAATATATTTTTCAGAGAAAAAAAATAGTTAAACATTAAAGAGATTCTTCTGTACTTTTGTATACTTTTTTGCCAGTAGTTCTGAAAGTAGCACTCACGAGCCAAAAGTGTTCCCCGAGAATTGCGTACTACGTCACATATGTGCAGATACAGTGCCTTCAGAATGTATTCATACCCCTTGACTTAATCCACATTTTGTTGTGTTACAGCCTGAATTCAAAATGGATTAAATAGATTTTTTCTCACCCATCTACACAACATACAGAAATATCTAATTTGCATAAGTATTCACACCCCTGAGTCAATACATGTTATAATCACCTTTGGCAGCAATTACAGGTGTGAGTCTTTCTAGGTAAGCCTCTAAGAGCTTTGCACACCTCGATTGTACGATATTTGCACATTATTATTTAAAAAAATCTTCAAGCTCTGTCAAATTGATTGTTGATCATTGCTAGACAACCATTTAAGTCTTGCCATATTTCTTATTTTATTTGTTAAAAAAATTACCCCCTTTTTCTCCCCAATTTCGTGATATCCAATTGCGATCCAATTACAATCTTGTCTCATTGCTGCAACTCCCCAACGGGCTCGGGAGAGGCGACGGTCGAGTAATGTGTCCTCCGAAACGTGACCCACCAAACCGCGCTCCTTAACACCCGCCCACTTAACCCGGAAGCCAGCCGCACCAATGTGTTGGAGGAAACACCGTTCCTTGCCATAGGTTTTCAAGCAGATTTAAGTCAAAACTGTAACTCGGCCACTCAGGAACATTCACTGTCTTCTTGGTAAGAAACTCCAGTGTAGATTTGGCTTTGTGTTGTAGGTTATTGTCCTGCTGAAAGGTGAATTAATCTCCCAGTGTCTGGTGGAAAGCAGACTGAACCAGGTTTTTGTCTAGGATCTTGCCTGTGCTTAGCTCCATTCCCTTTCTTTTTTATCCTGCAAAACTCCCCAGTCCTTAACGATTACAAGCATACACATAACATGATGCAGCCACCACTATGCTTGAAAATATGAAGAGTGGTACTCAGTAATTTGTTGTATTGGATTTCCCCCAAATATAACGCTTCACTATGCTTGAAAATATGAAGAGTGGTACTCAGTAATTTGTTGTATTAGATTTCCCCCAAATATAACGCTTTGTATTCAGGACAAAAAGTGAATTGCTTTGCCACATTTTTTGCAGTATTACTTTAGTGCCTTGTTGCAAACAGGATGTATGTTTTGGAATATTTTTTATTCTGTACAGGCTTCCTTCTTTTCAATCTGTCAATTAGGTTAGTATTGTGGAGTAACTACAATGTTGTTGATCCATCCTCCATCACAGCCATTAAACTCTGTAACTGTTTTTAAGTCACCATTGGCCTCATGGTGAAATCCCTGAGCGGTTTCCTTCCTCTCCAGCAACTGAGTTAGGAAGGACGCCTGTATCTTTGTAGTGACTGGGTGTATTGATACACCATCCAAAGTGTCATTGATAACTTCACCACGCTCAAAAGGATATTCAATGTCTGCTTTTTCAATTTTTACCCATCTACCAATAGGTGCCATTCTTTGTGAGGCATTGGAAAACCTCCCTGGTCTTTGTGGTTGAATCTGTGTTTGAAATTCACTGCTCGACTGAGGTACCTTACTGATAATTGTATGTGTTGGGTACAGAGATGAGGTAGTAATTCAAAAATCATGTTAAACACTATTATTGCACACAGAGTCCATGCAACTTATTATGTGGCTTGTTAAGCAAACGTTTACTCCTGAACTTATTTAGGCTTGCCATAACAAAGGGGTTGAATACTTAGTGACTCAAGACATTTCAACTTTTCATTTGTTATTAATTTGTAAAAAATTTGAAAAACATAATTCCACTTTGACATTATGAGGTATTGTGTGTAGGCCAGTGACACAAAATCTCAATTTAATAAATTTTAAATTCAGTCTGTAACACAACAAAATGTGGCAAAAGTCAGGGGTGTGAATACTTTCTGAAGGCACTGTATGTGCAACAAGTCATCTCTCGCTCTCTCTCTCTCTCTGAACAGTAATTCTTCCCTCAGATTATGCATGTATGAACTAGACATTGAAGCATCCAGCCCAAAGTGAGAGGTTTAAAAAATACTTTCTTAGTCACCAAAGTACCATGTCTTTAAACATTTGGTTTCCAGGGGGGCAGTGCGGGCCATGAGGAAGGCCAAAAAGTGTCTCACTCCCTGGGTCAGAAAGCTCATAAATAGCTGGGTCATCGCAAGCACCAGCACCAGTGTAGATACTACCATGACCTGGTAGTATATGAGGAGCTGTAGGTCACGGGGGCATTTGCCAAAGTCGTAGGAGAAAGCAGTTTAGGGACAGGGACTGCACGTCAAACTAATTGCCAAATGTATCCAAAGAGATGAATTAATGAATTATCTGAATTAATGAATACAATGAGGAGCAGGTTACAACATTCTGGAACACGTGATGTTATAATCAGATTATTCTATTACATCATGTTGGGTCCATATCTTGTGTATGTTTGACAGTGAACAGTAAACCCAATTCACTTTTACAAAGCACAGCTAGCCAACTAGTAGTTTGACTTGTAATTTGTACTGCCTACTTTTGAAAGACGATTTCTTTAATCAAAATGGCACAGCTCTCCCAGAAGGGTGGGCTGTGCAATATGAGGATGTTATTGTTGGCTGTTATTTTCTGTCTCCTTTCGCCTGTTGCTGCAAATGTGTTGGTGTCTTCAGAGCACAAGACTTTGATGCCAGTGAAGGACCACCCTATTCTGAACAACCCTGATGCTACAAAAGAACAAGTTGATAGTTTACGGGTGAAAGACTATTCTTCTCCAGGTAATGTGGGCCAGTTGACAAAAGGATATTCCTCAAAAAATGTCAAAGACCCCCCAGACTTTGTAGAGCCCCTGATTTCTGTTCCAGAGCACAAGCCGTTGATGCCAGTGAAGGACCACTCTGTTCAGAACAACCCTGATGCTACAAAAGAGACCAATTTTAAGTCATTGCTGGAACAACTTGAGAGTTTACGGGTGAAAGACGATTCTTCTCCAGGTAACGTGGGCCAGTTGACAAAAGGATATTCCTCAAAAAATTCTAAAGAGCCCTCGGAGCTTGTAGAGCCCCTGATTTCTGTTCCAGAGCACAGGCCTTTGATGCCAGTGAAGGACCACCCTGTTCAGGACATCCCCAATGTTGCAAAATGGACCAAAATGGCGCAAGTGGACCAGATGCTGGAACAACTTCAGAGGATGAAAGATGATACTTTCCCAGGTAAAGCTAAAGTCCCACAGATGATTGTGGAGAAACTTATTCCTTATCTACAGGCTTACAAGCAAAAAGCATTGCAAGGTGACAACAACGTCTTCAAAGAAAATCTTCAGGCTCCAGCTCCAAAAGCTCAGAAGAGCACCCTGAAGATCAAACCCAGAGTCAACATATTGACTGACCCTTCTTACTCCGAGCCACTTGTGAAGGTGAACCTGATTTTGGGGCTTGTTTTCTATGGCTTCATCGTAATAGTGGTTCTCTATGATGCTGTGAGAATCTCCAAGGAGGCTAGAAGGCGATCTGATGCTATTGCCACTGCCAGGTTGAAGAAAAGGGAACCAGCCACCGATGAACCACAGACACTGGCATCCAGAGTTCGGGAGAGCATCTCTTCACGGTTTGGTTTGAAACAAGCATCATCCACACCACAGTGTGCCCCCATTTCTGACGATTCTGCAAAAGAGTTGCAGAAGTCAAAGGAGTTCATCTCCACTAAGGACAAATCTGAGTCGGAAAAGAGACCTGGAAAGAGTGCTGTCAGCCTGAGAGAGTGTGAGCCGCCTCTGCCTAGCATCCCAGATAACTTCCTTGTGCCTGACTCTGAGCCTGCCATCCAGGTGGCATTGAACCCATTCGACACCAAGCTAGCCAAAGTTGTATCTGACAATGCTGAGGCATCCAACTACGAGGCAACCGAGAAGCCCTGCTACACACAGTCTGGGCTCACTGAGGTTTGCGTCAATTAAGACTGAGGACTACTTCTTAAACCAAGTGATATTGAATAAAAGCTGCAGATATTACATCTCCAAATGAGATCACATGGAGACTGCCACCTTTGAAGACTTCCATTTTCTGTTTGTAATTTAATTTCTTTAGAATAGTAATACAAATATATTGCATTTAAAACATATGTTTCAAGTAATTTTTGGGGTATTTTGATTTGTTGTTGTACTGTTGTGTTGTAAATGCAATAGGCAACATTATTTACTAAACACTAACCTTCCCCCCCCATATCACATTAACCTCTACGGGATCAGTGTCCCGTTTACGGGACGGTTGAGTTAACGTGCGCTAATGTGATTAGCATGACTGTTGTAAGTAACAGCAAACTTTCCAGGACATAGACACGTCTTATATGGGCAGAAAGCTTAAATTCTTGTTAATCTAACTGCACTGTCCAATTTACAGTAGCTATTACAGGGAAAAAATACCATGCTATTGTTTGAGGAGAGTGCACAACAACAAAAAACGTATCACGACAACTGGTTTGATACAGTGGGGGAAAAAAGTATTTAGTCAGCCACCAATTGTGCAAGTTCTCCCACTTAAAAAGATGAGAGAGGCCTGTAATTTTCATCATAGGTACACGTCAACTATGACAGACAAAATGAGAAAAAAAATCCAGAAAATCACATTGTAGGATTTTTAATTAATGTATTTGCAAATTATGGTGGAAAATAAGTATTTGGTCAATAACAAAAGTTTCTCAATACTTTGTTATATACCCTTTGTTGGCAATGACACAGGTCAAACGTTTTCTGTAAGTCTTCACAAGGTTTTCACACACTGTTGCTGGTATTTTGGCCCATTCCTCCATGCAGATCTCCTCTAGAGCAGTGATGTTTTGGGGCTGTCACTGGGCAACACGGACTTTCAACTCCCTCCAAAGATTTTCTATGGGGTTGAGATCTGGAGACTGGCTAGGCCACTCCAGGACCTTGAAATGCTTCTTACGAAGCCTCTCCTTCGTTGCCCGGGCGGTGTGTTTGGGATCATTGTCATGCTGAAAGACCCAGCCACGTTTCATCTTCAATGCCCTTGCTGATGGAAGGAGGTTTTCACTCAAAATCTCACGATACATGGCCCCATTCATTCTTTCCTTTACACGGATCAGTCGTCCTGGTCCCTTTGCAGAAAAACAGCCCCAAAGCATGATGTTTCCACCCCCATGCTTCACAGTAGGTATGGTGTTCTTTGGATGCAACTCAGCATTCTTTGTCCTCCAAACACGACGAGTTGAGTTTTTACCAAAAAGTTATATTTTGGTTTCATCTGACCATATGACATTCTCCCAATCCTCTTCTGGATCATCCAAATGCACTCTAGCAAACTTCAGACGGGCCTGGACATGTACTGGCTTAAGCAGGGGGACACGTCTGGCACTGCAAGGATTTGAGTCCCAGGCGGCGTAGTGTGTTACTGATGGTAGGCTTTGTTACTTTGGTCCCAGCTCTCTGCAGGTCATTCACTAGGTCCCCCCGTGTGGTTCTGGGATTTTTGCTCACCGTTCTTGTGATCATTTTGACCCCACGGGGTGAGATCTTGCGTGGAGCCCCAGATCGAGGGAGATTATCAGTGGTCTTGTATGTCTTCCATTTCCTAATAATTGCTCCCACAGTTGATTTCTTCAAACCAAGCTGCTTACCTGTTGCAGATTCAGTCTTCCCAGCCTGGTGCAGGTCTACAATTTTGTTTCTGGTGTCCTTTGACAGCTCTTTGGTCTTGGCCATAGTGGAGTTTGGAGTGTGACTGTTTGAGGTTGTGGACAGGTGTCTTTTATACTGATAACAAGTTCAAACAGGTGCCATAAATACAGGTAACGAGTGGAGGACAGAGGAGCCTCTTAAAGAAGAAGTTACAGGTCTGTGAGAGCCAGAAATCTTGCTTGTTTGTAGGTGACCAAATACTTATTTTCCACCATAATTTGCAAATAAATTCATTAAAAATCCTACAATTTGATTTTCTGGAGAAAAAAAATCTCAATTTGTCTGTCATAGTTGACGTGTACCTATGATGAAAATTACAGGTCTCTCTCATCTTTTTAAGTTGGAGAACATGCACAATTGGTGGCTGACTAAATACTTTTTTCCCCCACTGTACATTCACCTCTGAAGGTAAATGATGTACTTACATTCAGTAATCTTGCTCTGATTTGTCATCCTAAGGGTCCCAGAGATAGAATGTAGCATAGTTTTGTTTGATAAAATCAATTTTTATATTCAAATGTAGTAACTGGGTTCTACAGTTTGAACCCCTGCTGTCTCTGGCTCCACACCCGTATTGCAATGCTTCACTGGATCAATCTAAAACGTTGCACACACTGCTGCCATCTAGTGGCCAAAATCTAAATTGTGCCTAAACTGCAATATATTGTGGCCTTTCTCTTGCATTTCAAAGATGATGGAACGAAAGAAATGATAGAAAATGCATGTTTTTTTTGTTTGTATTATCTTTTACCAGATCTAATGTGTTATATTCTCCTACATTAATTTCACATTTCCACAAACTTCAAAGTGTTTCCTTTCAAATGGTATCAAGAATATGCATATCCTTGCTTCAGGTCCTGAGCTACAGGCAGTTCGATTTGGGTATGTCATTTTAGGCGAAAATTGGAGAGAAAAAAAAAGGGTCCGATCCTTAAGAGGTTTATGATATTTAGAATGATCAATTATTTGTGTTTTTCACATTTATAAAGAGAATCTCTCCTGGACATAGCAGTTGTAAATGTATATGGCAGATCTATCAGGACAGATAGAAACCTTATTCAACAACCGTTTATTGGTGAATGACAGTACATAATAAGTTACAGTCCCCAAGGCACTTGAGCATAGTTTCATAATGTCCTCACTTTAAAATAACACCTAACAGTCTAATGGAAAGTGGGTTTGACAGTTGACAATAATTGGCAAACAAAATGCAGCAAAAAACATTAAAATCAGTGCACTAGTGCTCTTTCATACATTTGGCTATGTTCCAGGCCACCTACATTGCAGTCACGCACCAAATCTTACATATTCAATCACTGGTTAATTTGTCAAAAGCTGCTTGCTTTTCAGGCAGTCTGGAACACGGCCTTTGTGTCTCCATGACAATCCAGTCAAATCAAGTGCAATGTAATAACGTAGCCTCAAAACCAATAGAGAACATGATCATTAGAAGTACTAGGGTGAAGTTGCCCCTAGACGCTGACCCAAGGCCAGTTTTAGATTGTCCCCCCTAATGGTTAAGGTTGGGATTGGGGGAGAGGAGGCTGATCCTAGATCTGTGCCTACGGGTCAACTTCATCCTACTGTTTAGTTAATGGTGGAAGTGCTAAACTGGGTAAAGGTCTATTGTGTTCATTCGTTGATAAAGGGCATACTTAAAAGGGTTATTCATATCATCATGGCTATTAATATGGCATTGTAGGAAACCCAAACAGAGTGCACAGTCATCAACATTTCAGTCTCCTCGTCAAAGTAAATGTGCCGGAGTTGGCAAACAAGATCATTTTCATCCTTAGATAAAGTCATGAAGCAGAAACAAAAGCATAAAATAATGATTTCACCTCCAATAGTTTGTCAGTTATGCTATGCAGGGTGGACACTAGTTCCCCCTGACACTAGACAGACATCCAAAACGTTAAAGGGAGCTATAGTAGGAAGATGTATGTAGTGTAACACGACAACAAACCGAACATCCTTTACACAGTTACTGTCTCACGCTGCAGGGCCTGCCACCATAGACATAATCTATTTCATCCTATTTCTAGATCTCTCTCTCACTCTCTATCTCTCACTCACTCTCTCGGTCTCTCACACTCTCTCTCTCTCACACTCTCACACACGCTCTCTCTCTCTCACACTCTCACACACGCTCTCTCTCTCTCACACTCACTCTCTCTCTCTCTCACACTATCACACACTCTCACACTCTCTCTCTCTCTCACTCACTCACTCTCTCTCTCACACACTCTCTCTTACTCTCTGTCACACTCACTCAAGCAGTTGGACACTCCAATGTCAAGTCTTCAGGCTAATTTGCAAACGGAAGACTAGACAAGTGTACCAACAATAATTCATTAAATCTGGAATCTGTGGGAGCTTTTTAGCACGAAAACAGCTTGTTTCAAACCTTAGCGAAAGAAAGAGTCTGTAGCCTTGAACACTGGTAACAGGCCTGTAGCCTTGAACACTGGTAACAGGTGGTGGATATTTGCGCACAGTGCTTTAGTTAAACATATTCAGGGTGGCTGAGCAAGAGACTTATTAAGATATGATTTCTTCTCTATGGATCAAGCTTTAAATCAAACAGTAAACCTGCAAAATCACAAAATCAAAAGATTGGCAATATGGTTAACCTATTGATTAGTGAATGTTTTGATTTGTACGTGTGTGTGTGTGTGTGTGTGTGTGTCTATACGTCTGTTCTATGGATGTGTCCATGTGTATGTGTGTGTGGATTAGTGTGTGTGTCCAGGTGCGTGTCCATACGTCTCCTCTCCTTCCTCAGCTGTCCCACTCAGTGGAGGGCGTGTTGTCCTCTCCTCTCTCCTCATCTTCATCATCCGAGTCGGAGGAGACCCTCTTCATCCTCTGCATGGCGGCCTTGATGCTCTTCTGCAGATCTGTGTCTCTACTGTCCTGGGGCAGGGGCACTGCTGGAACCACCTGGAGGGGACGTCACAAAGCAGGGTCATCAAGTTAGCCAGTGGAATCGCTCCAGAGGGCTTCCCATAGTTTCACGTTTTTATTGTAACGTGCACTAGTACAGTGAAATTCCTTTCTTGCTAGCTCTATCCCAACAATGCAGTAATCAATATCAGTAGTAATAATATCGGTAGTATTATAAAACATTTATATAAAAAAGTCAAGTAGAACAAAAACACACAAAAAATAGAAATAAGAAGAACATAAGAAAGTATGTAGCTATATACAGGGACAGTTCCAGGGTCAGTAGCTATATACAGGGACAGTTCCAGGGTCAGTAGCTATATACAGGGACAGTTCCAGGGTCAGTAGCTATAT
>NW_028158658.1:0-3000 GCF_964263955.1 Coregonus lavaretus | reverse complement strand
AACAGGTACCCTGCACTGCCCTTTTCTTTGTCTTATTCTCTACCGTTTGTGATGCCGTGAGTTCAATGACCATCCACTGAGAGATTACCCCAAGCAGACACCCCGTCGGATGAAAGATGAGCAATAATCACAATCAGATAAATTCCATCAACCCGAGTTTTTTAGAACCCACCTAATACCCATCTAACGCACAAGAGGATTTTCGGCCCATCCTGGATGGCCCACCCCGGGGTCTTACACGGTGTAGTGCCCTAATGTATACGTATATCTGCCTTGTACATCTACCTTGTATTATATCTGCCAATATCTGCCTTAATCCCTACCATCGATTGCTCTAAAATTCCAAGCCTACTCTCCCCCCTTTTGCACTGTCTACCAATGCAACAATTTATAATGATTAGCCAGACCCCCAGTTCTCAGCAATAACGCCACACGAGGCACATTTCGGTCCTAATGGTACATTTCTCCAGTGCACAATCACATAGCATCCAAACGAACAAACTTCCAAAGCGGTGAGGAAAAACTCACCCTTTTCTGGCCATGACTTCAGAACGAGTTAGCTTGGCGGCAACGAATGAAACAAAGAAGAGATGCAGACCAGCCCCACGTTGGGCGCCATTTGTCGTATCGAGTAAATGCTGGCAATTATTGCTGATAAACAAAGGAGTCTGCTCATACTGAACTTGGATCATAAGGTTTATTCATATCACAAGGTTTCAGCATAAGTGACGGATGTCATGACACCCGGAGAGCGACTTCCCAGATTGCAATGGTCGCTCTAACCTCTTCTTCCTCCAGCATATACTTATAAACAATGTAAAAATATGGGTTGCTCCCTCTGCTGTCCAATCACCTGTCTCCCCTGGGGCGTCACCCTACAAATGGCTACTTTTGAACTAAGATAAACATTCTCTCTTTGTTCCTCTAGAATAGTCATAATCTTCATATACGACAGAGGTTTTCCAACGCCTCGCAAAGAAGGGCTCCTATTGGTAGATGGGTCAAAATAAAAACGCAGACATTGAATATCCCTTTGAGCATGGCGAAGTTATTAATTACAGTTTGGATGATGTATCAATACACCTAGTAACTACAAAGATACAGGCGTCCTTCCTAACTCAGTTGCCGGAGAGGAAGGAAACCTCTCAGGGATTTCATCATGAGGCCAATGGTGATCTTAAAACAGTTAGAGTTTAATGGCTGTGATAGCTGTAGCTCAGCTGGTAGAGCGCGGCGCTTGTAACGCCAGGGTAGTGGGTTCGATCCCCGGGACCACCCATACACAAAAATGTATGCACGCATGACTGTAAGTTGCTTTGGCTAAAAGCGTCTGCTAAATGGCATATTATAGGAGAAATCTGAGGATGGATCAACAACATTGTAGTTACTCCACAAAACTAGCCTAATTGACAGAGTGAGAAGAAGGAAGCCTGCACAGAATGAAAATATTCCAAAGCATGCATCCTGTTTGCAACAAGGCACTAAAGTAAAACTGCAATAAATGTGGCAAAGCAATTCACTGTTTGTCCTGAATACAAAGTGTTATGTTTGGGATAAATCCAATACAACACATTACTGAGTACCACTCTCCATATTTGCAAACAGAGTGGTGGCTGCATCATGTTATGGGGTATGCTTGTAATCGTTAAGGACTGGGGAGTTTTTCAGATTAAAAAAGAAACGGAATGGAGCTAAGCACAGTCAAAATCCTAGAGGAAAACCTGGTTCAGTCTGCTTTCCACCAGACACTGGGAGATGAATTCACCTTTCAGCAGGACAATAACCTAAAACACATGGCAAAATCTACACTGGAATTGCTTACCAAGACGACAGTGAATGTTCCGGAGTGGCCGAGTTACAGTTTTGACTTGAATCTACTTGAAAATCTATGGCAAGACCTGAAAATGGTTGTCTCAATTTGACAGAGATGGAAGAATCTTGAAAAGAACAGTGGGTAAATGTTGCACAATCCAGGTGTGGAACGTTCTAGAGACTTACTCAGAAACACTGCAATCGCTGCCAAACGTGATTCTACAAAGTACTGACTCAGTGTTGTGAATTCTTATTGAAAATTTAATTTAAAAACATTATTTATATTTATTATGTTATTATTAATATTTAAAAAGTTATAGGAACATGTTTTCACTTTGTCATTATGGGGTATTTTGTTGGGTGAGATATTTTTTATATTTAATCCATTTTTGATTCAGGTTGTAACACAACAAAATGTGGATTAAGTCAAGAGGTATGAATACTTTCTGAGGCTCTGTAGGAATGGAAATAGTGAGAATGGTTTGCAAACCCAATGTTACTAGATATTTCCTTTCTCTCTCAATTCAATTCAATTTCAATTCAATTTAAGGGCTTTATTGGCATGGGGAACTTGTGTTAACATTGCCAAAGCAAGTGAAATAGATAATAAATAAAAGTGAAATAAACAGTAAATATTAACAGTAAACATTACACTCACAAATGTTCCAAAAGAATAAAGACATTTTAGATGTCATATAATGTCTATGTACAGTGTTGTAATGGTGTGCAAATAGTTAAAGTACAAATGGGAAAATAAATAAACATAAATATGGGTTGTATTTCCAATGGTGTTTGTTCTTCACTTGTTGCCCTTTTCTTGTGGCAACAGGTCACACATATTGCTGCTGTGATTGCACACTGTGGTATTTCACCCAATAGATAAGGGAGTTTATCAAAATTGGGTTTGTTTTCGAATTCTTTGTGGGTCTGTGTAATCTGAGGGAAATATGTGTCTCTAATATGGTCATACATTTGGCAGGAGGTTAGGAAGTGCAGCTCAGTTTCCACCTCATTTTGTGGGCAGTGTGCACATAGCCTGTCTTCTCTTGAGAGCCAGGTCTGCCTACGGTGGCCTTTCTCAATAGCAAGGCTGGTAGCTTAGTGGTTAAGAGCGGTGTGCCAGTAACCGAAAGGTCGCTGGTTCTAATCCCCGAGCTGACTAGATGAGAAATCTGTCGATGTGCCCTT
>NW_028158659.1:5000-24148 GCF_964263955.1 Coregonus lavaretus | reverse complement strand
CTTGGGAAAATCCTCTGCATTATCATTAACAGCAGACTAGTTCATTTCCTCAGTGAAAACAATGTACTGAGCAAATGTCAAATTGGCTTTTTACCAAATTACCGTACGACAGACCACGTATTCACCCTGCACACCCTAATTGACAAACAAACAAACCAAAACAAAGGCAAAGTCTTCTCATGCTTTGTTGATTTCAAAAAAGCTTTTGACTCAATTTGGCATGAGGGTCTGCTATACAAATTGATGGAAAGTGGGGTTGGGGGAAAAACATACGACATTATAAAATCCATGTACACAAACAACAAGTGTGCGGTTAAAATTGGCAAAAAACACACACATTTCTTTCCACAGGGCCGTGGGGTGAGACAGGGATGCAGTTTAAGCCCCACCCTCTTCAACATATATATCAACGAATTGGCGAGGGCACTAGAACAGTCTGCAGCACCCGGCCTCACCCTACTAGAATCTGAAGTCAAATGTCTTCTGTTTGCTGACGATCTGGTGCTTCTGTCACCAACCAAGGAGGGCCTACAGCAGCACCTAGATCTTCTGCACAGATTCTGTCAGACCTGGGCCCTGACAGTAAATCTCAGTAAGACAAAAATAATGGTGTTCCAAAAAAGGTCCAGTTGCCAGGACCACAAATACAAATTCCATCTAGACACCGTTGCCCTAGAGCACACAAAAAACTATACATACCTCGGCCTAAACATCAGCGCCACAGGTAACTTCCACAAAGCTGTGAACGATCTGAGAGACAAGGCAAGAAGGGCCTTCTATGCCATCAAAAGGAACATAAAATTTGACATACCAATTAGGATCTGGCTAAAAATACTTGAATCAGTTATAGAACCCATTGCCCTTTATGGTTCTGAGGTCTGGGGTCCGCTCACCAACCAAGAATTCACAAAATGGGACAAACACCAAATTGAGACTCTGCATGCAGAATTCTGCAAAAACATCCTCCGTGTACAACGTAAAACACCAAATAATGCATGCAGAGCAGAATTAGGCCAATACCCGCTAATTATCAAAATCCAGAAAAGAGCCGTTAAATTCTATAACCACTTAAAAGGAAGCGATTCCCAAACCTTCCATAACAAAGCCATCACCTACAGAGAGATGAACTTGGAGAAGAGTCCCCTAAGTAAGCTTGTCCTGGGGCTCTGTTCACAAACACAAACAGACCCCACACAGCCCCAGGACAACAACAACAACACAACTAGACCCAACCAAATCATGAGAAAACAAAAAGAGAATTACTTGACACATTGGAAAGAACAAACAAAAAAACAGAGCAAACTAGAATGCTATTTGGCCCTAAACAGAGAGTACACAGTGGCAGAATACTTGACCACTGTGACTGACCCAAACTTAAGGAAAGCTTTGACTATGTACAGACTCAGTGAGCATAGCCTTGCTATTGAGAAAGGCCGCCGTAGGCAGACCTGGCTCTCAAGAGAAGACAGGCTATGTGATATGATATGCCATTTAGCAGACGCTTTTATCCAAAGCGACTTACAGTCATGCGTGCATACATTTTTTGTGTATGGGTGGTCCCGGGGATCGAACCCACTACCTTGGCGTTACAAGCGCCGTGCTCTACCAGCTGAGCTACAGAGGACCACGGTAGTTATGTGCACACTGCCCACAAAATGAGGTGGAAACTGAGCTGCACTTCCTAACCTCCTGCCAAATGTATGACCATATTAGAGACACATATTTCCCTCAGATTACAGCGATCCACAAAGAATTCGAAAACAAACCCAATTTTGATAAACTCCCTTATCTACTGGGTGAAAAACCACAGTATGCCATCACAGCTGCAAGATTTGTGACCTGTTGCCACAAGAAAAGGGCAACCAGTGAAGAACAAACACCATTGTAAATACAACCCATATTTATGTTTATTTATTTTCCCATTTGTACTTTAACTATTTGCACATTGTTACAACACTGTATATATACATAATATTACATTTGAAATGTCTTTATTCTTTTGAAACTTCTGAGTGTAATGTTTACTGTTAATATTTATTGTTTATTTCACTTTTGTTTACTATCTACTTCACTTGCTTTGGCAATGTTAACACACGTTTCCCATGCCAATAAAGCCCTTAAATTGAATTGAAATTGAATTGAATTGAGAGAGAGAGAGACAGACAGACAGAGAGAGAGAGAGAGATGGACAGAGAGACAGAGACAGAGACAGACATACAGAGACAGACAGACAGACGGACAAAAAGACAGACAGATGGACAAACAGACAGAGAGACAGACAGAGAGACAGAGACAGAGACAGAGACAGAGACAGACAGACGGACAAAAAGACAGACAGATGGACAAACAGACAGACAGAGACAGACAGACGGATGGACAAACAGACAGACAAACAGACAAACAGAGAGACAGACAGAGAGACAGACAGACCAGTCCCTTCCTACCTGAGTGTGCTGATGACCATCCAGCTGTGTGAAGCAACAGGAACCTGTATTTGGTTGGTGTCAGCGTACTCCAGGGGCTGTCCATCCCGTTGCCAGACCACATCAGGGGGGTCCTCCTCCTCACCCCCCCGACCCTGCAGTGTACACATCACCTTCACCGGCTTCCCAAGCGATGACGTCACGTTACCGGGGCTACGGATGAACTGCAGCTCTGAGAGAAAGAGAGGAAAGACTGGTTAGCTTCATAATAATAATATATTCCATTTAGCAGTTGCTTTTATTTAAAGCAACTTACAGTCATGCGTGCATACATTTTCCCCCAGCAGGAATCGAACCCACAAACCTTGGCATTACAAGTGCCTATTAACAGAGCCACATAGGACCACCTTCATAGAATATTAGTTGATGTTTATACATATAATATACATTTACTATTTTCTGCAGCCAAATGTCTTATTTTATCCAATAAGATGCTGTGTTTGTGCCACATGATTAGCTTTATGTCTAGGGGTTTCCCCTGGTCAGGTCACATGGTCAGGTCACATGGTCAGGAGTCACATTAGTGTAATGTTATTTTGTATTTGTATAACACACACACACTTTTGCATTGCAAAAAACAATGATTATTGTCCTGTGTGGAATATCTCCAGCTGTTCTGCCTGATTAGAAGTGTTGACTTGGTCTGATAAGGGACTTCTCCATCCTCCTCCCTCTATGTCTGTCTGCTAGGCTGGGTTAACGTGTCAGCCGAACTCAGCTAGTGCGTTCGTCGTCCCCCGGAGTACTAGCTACTGCCGATCGATGTTTCTGTGTTTGTCTTGTTTGGTCTTTATTGTTTACACCTGTTTCCCATTATGTTGTATTGTATTCCCTTATATTAACCCCCTGTCTCTCATTGGTTATTGTGTGTGATTGTTCTTTGTCATTCCGGCAGTTGCTTTGGTGTACGGGTTATTGTGTTTTCCTTCCTGTTTGGAGGTTTGTTGTTTTTGCACTATATTCTCCCCATTCTCCCGAGTGGCGCAGTGGTCTAAGGCACTGCATCACAGTGCTAGCTGTGCCACTAGAGATCCTGGTTCGAATCCAGGCTCTGTCGTAGCCGGCCGCGACCAGGGAGACCAATGGGGCGGCGCACAATTGGCCCAGCGTCGTCTAGGGTAGGGGAGGGAATGGCTGGCAGGGATGTAGCTCAGTTGGTAGAGCATGGCGTTTGCAATGCCAGGGTTGTGGGTTCGATTCCCACGGGGGTATGAAAAATAGAAAAATAATGTATGCACTCTCTCGGAAGAGATTTACATCATTTAGCAGACGCTCTTATCCAGAGCGACTTACAGTTAGTGAGTGCATACATTATTTTTTATATTTTTCATACTGGCCCCCCATGGGAAACGAACCCACAACCCTGGCGTTGCAAACGCCATGCTCTACCAACTGAGCTACATCCCTGCCGGCCATTCCCTCCCTACCCTGGACGACGCTGGGCCAATTGTGCGCCGCCCCATGGGTCTCCCGGTCGCGGCCGGCTACGACAGAGCCTGGATTCAAACCAGGATCTCTAGTGGCACAGCTAGCACTGCGATGCAGTGCCTTAGACCACTGCGCCACTCGGGAGAACACATATAGAGATCTTAGTCACGCATTTTACATCTAACTAAGATGTTTGGTGCAGTATTTTTCAATGAAACAATGTGCATGAAAATGAGCTGTCTCTCATTGAATGACAACAAAGACTTTATTGAAGAATCCCTACTGTTGACCAATCACCGACGAAGGGGCGTAGACTCCGGCACCGAACTTCGGCTTGCCTCCTGCACATTTTTTGTGTGTCCGAACAACCCAAAAAAACTCACCGAAGTCCAAAACGAACAAAAAAACATGACAAAATGTTGTCATAATATATGCACGAACTCCACCAAACTGTTTCGGCTGGGAAGCTTAAAATCTAAGCCGTTGCTATTTGATTTGGAATTTTAGGACCCCTTTAGGTATCAAAACATTTTTTTTTGTATTATTTGATCAAATATAGAATTTGGCCTCTACTACTATAGCCCAGAGGAACACATTGAATAACACATTAATACATGGCAACAAAAAAAAAGACAGTAAAATCAATCATAAGGAATATAATGTTTTGAAGTGTCTGTCCTGTATCTAGGAGACGTAAGAAAGATCAGGAAATATTTGTGTTTTTGGAAACACATTTTTAACCCCTTATTTTTGTTGGCACAGAACTACCTCCATACTTCCATTCATTTGTATTGGTTACCTTTAGACGAGTCCCGTCAGAGAACACCGTTGTGTTCCTGAGTCTCCCCTTTCTATTGAGTGGTCATATTAGTTTGAAGGCCAAACCGTTAGAATGCTACGGACGTTTACGCGAGAAGACCGATTTTGGGGATGTCTCCTGGTCTGACTAACGGCGCTGTAGCTCGGCCACTTTCCACGCAGGTGACCGATTTTTGGGGATGTCTCCTGGTCTGACTAACGGCGCTGTAGCTCGACCACTTTCCACCGCAGGTGCGGAGGGGCGACAGACAGAGGTGGTGGATTGAGACACAGCAGAACAGCAGCAGAACAGATACAGTATCTCTAGCTTAAACAGACATGTTTTTTTATTTTTATTATGTTGCTTAGGTTGATAAACCCTAGGGGGGGTTTTAATGTCTACTGGTCAGCAGGCTAATTCACGCGTGCCCATCCCCTTCTCTCTGTCTGCTGAGCTATATGCTAATGGTGGTCCTTGGCCAGGCCTGATTCAGGAGTTGACCTGGCTGAGCTGAGTGTCTGGGACAATGGCTCCTTGTTAGAGAGGAGTGGTAACACAGTAACACTGCCCGAGAGAGAGTGCGAGAGAGAACGAGAGAGACAGATGAGAGAGAGAGAGACAGAGAGAGAGAGAGAGAGAGAGAGAGAGAGAGAGGAAGGGAGAGAGAGAGAGAGAGAGAGAGAGAGAGAGAGAGAGAGAGAGAGAGAGAGAGAGAGAGAGAGAGGAGGAAGGGAGAGAGAGAGAGAGAGAGAGAGAGAGAGAGATGAGAGAGAGGAGAGAGAGAGAGATGTGGCGATGAGAGAGAGAGAGAGAGAGAGAGAGAGGAAGGGAGAGAGAGAGAGAAAGAGGCAGAGAGAGAGAGAGAGAGAGAGAGAGAGAGTGCGAGAGAGAGAGGAGAGAGAGAGATGTAGCGAGAGAGAGAGAGAGACAGAGAGAGACAGAGAGAGAGAGAGAGAGAGACAGAGAGAGAGAGAGAGAGAGAGAGAGAGGAGAGACAGAGAGAGAGAGAGAGAACACAGGGAGAGAGAGAAGAGAGAGAACACAGGGAGAGAGAGAGAGAGAGAGAACAGGGAGATACATACACCACACTCTAACAGGACAGATACGAGGTAAACAAACAAAGATGCATTGCTGATGCTCGCACGCTCCACATATTCTGCCTCCCTACCAGTTCAACAGCTTTACTTCCCGCCAGATTATTTTAGTCGGACTCGGGATCCGAACTGGCAACCTTCTGGCTGCCTTTGTAACCGCTAGGCTACCTGACGCCATATGTAATGTTATGACAACTGTTTTCTGGTAGATGGAAAAGCTTTCCCAGAAACATTGTCAACTAAACGCTAACTACAAAGTATCCTATGCCTATCTGCCAGAGTGATATCATGATTATTTGCATTAATCCAGTGGCCATTTGTTTTGTGCAAACTCTGCATTCACATGAGAAACATTGCTAACCAAACAATGGTCTCTGGCTAGTGCTCAGTTGAATTTAAGGGTAACTACACCCAAAAATCGAAATGTCTTAAACCACATCTCCTGATGTCTCCTGATGTTGTTCTATTTAAAAAGTATGATTTTGAGAGCGAAAAACTAGAAAAAAAACCTGGAAAAACAAAAACCTGGAAAAACAAAAACCTGGAAATACAAAACGGAGACAATGGAATTAGGGAAAAAACGAAACCAGGCAAGAAATAAAGCAGATTGTAGACAGATAATAGACAGATAATAGCCTTAATAGGTTCTTCCTTTACCTTCATTTACTATCCTCGCAAAAGATACAACACATACTCCTACACACACACACACTCACACACACACACACACACACACACACACACACACACATTGCAGTTCACTTCACTAACTCACGCCGGTAAAGATTTTCTCAAGCTTGTCAACCAGCCTTCCTCGTCTGTTTCACGACCAACATCTGACCCCTAACCCCTAGACCTAACCCCTGACCCCTGACCCCTGACCTGTAGAGGTCCTCTGTCAGCCTAACCAAGTCGCTCATACACACAACATATACAAATATCCATAAATTAACTCTCAACCACTCACCATCTCCACAAATCTTAATGAAACATTTGTTGAGTTTGTTTCACTTCCACAGAGCAAAATGGAACGGGAAATAAATAGATGAACTTAGAGTTTGAGTTTTTTCACACATACAGAGACACACGCACGCTAACACATACATACACACACACATACACACACACACACACACACAGAACAGCTAAGAGAGTATATTTAAATGAAGGGTGCCCAGTAACTGTCTGCCTCACCGCTTCCCTGCCTCTATGTGTATAATGTGTCGTATTCGTTGGCCTTCAACATCTTTCCTTCATCTTTTAGCTTGGCTGATTCCTTTTAAAAACCTGCCCAGCCGTGCCCTTTCTGTCACTGGTTTTATAAGAATGACTTCACTTCGTCTCTTCTCTCTCTCTCTCCTCCCTCTCTTCTCTCTCTCTTCTATATTTAGATAGTCAATACTGAGCTTCTCAGTCGTCCGTGAGAACGTAAAGGTTGACAGAGCAGGCTGAGATCAGACAAGACTGTGTGTGTGGCCATATTTATGTTTCTCTAGTGACTTCAGTTAAACTGGTCCATCTTCTCTCTTTTGCTCCGTGTTTTCCCTCCCTGCTCTCTTTCTCAAGCCCTCCTCTCCTCCTATCCTTCGCCCTTCTTTCTCCTTCCATCCCTCCGCCCCTCCATCCCTCCACCCCTCCGCCCCTCCATCCCTCCACCCCTTCATCCCTCCGCACCTCCGCACCTCCATCCCTCCACCCCTCCGCCCCTCCGCCCCTCCGCCCCTCCACCCCTCCGCCCCTCCACCCCTCCGCCCCTCCACCCCTGCTTTTCATGACATTCTCCTAGATTCATCGCTACACATTTTTCCCACTCCCCTCCTCCCTCCCCTCCTCCCTCCCTCCCTCTCTCTCCTCCACTTTTGTCCCCGTACCCCATCCATCATTTTGTTCTACTGAATCACCCTGACCCTGACTCAAGCCTCAGCATTCTTTTTATTTCTTCTTCTCTCTCCCCCCTGCCCCTCACGCCCACACATCTCACCCCCACCCTCCTCCCTCCATCTCGCCACCATCCAAATACCAACTGAAGCATCAACATTCAGCATTCCTGCCTGCTTCCAAACTTTCTCCTCTTTGAAGTCTGGGTCAGACAGTAAATGACACAAGAGTCCATCTAACCAGTCATATGCCTCCTGCTGGACTCTCTCTCCAGTGGATACTACAGGTATGACTCACTGTCTCTCAGATCAGACTGGAGAATGTCATGTTTAAAACACATGATCACACCACCCAGGACGTTGTTCAAATATCAATGTCATTCAACAACAGTCAGGACAAATCCCAGATTGTGCGTTGAACATTTTACATTTTAGTCATTTAGCAAATGCTCTTATCCAGAGTGACTTACAGTTAGTGAGTGTATACATTATTTTATATTTTTTTCATACTGGCCCCCCGTGGGAATCGAACCCACAACCCTGGCGTTGCAAGCGCCATGCTACCAACTGAGGTACACGGGGCCCCTGTTGTCAGTGTTGTTAATTGTTAGATCCATGGTGATAAGCATTGTAATAAACACACATAAACACTTTGGGCAGAGCAGTCAAAATATCTAGGATGCATCGTCATCATCACCTTCATCACCTTTATCACCTTCATCACCTTCACCTTCATCACCTTCATCACATTCATCATGTTCATTCTGCTCATCAGACTGTAAAGTACCCAGATGTTACCCAGGTTGTCAGCAGCTGTGGTGTTTCTTCACTATACCACAAGCTCATTTTACATTTTAGTCATTTTAGCAGACGATCTTATCCAGAGCGACTTACAGTTAGGTGAGTGCATACATTTTTCATACTGGCCCCCATTTACTGTAGGACTAATTGCTATTTTGTTGGTATGTCATTTGACTAAATAAAGATTTTGGAGCTGAGATAAAGATGATGATTATGATGATTAGCATGAGTTGTAAGACTTAAGTTACCTGTCAAAGTGCTTGCAGATCCCGAACAAAAAAATGCGGCCAAAAACAGCATCCCCAGCATCGGCCACTGTGACCCGCTCTCCATAGCCGCCCCTTGGAGAAGCGCACCTCTACAACAATTCACGGTTCGAACTTTTAACTTGTTGGACGCAACTCCAGTCCGCATCACCGCATTCCAACAACTCTCACCGGCTCTGTTAAAAATCACAGTTGTGCACTGAAAAGATTAGCGCTTGTTCTTCCGACTGCTCGTGATTTAAATCCACAGGTATTTCTTCCACTCGCTATCACTCCTCTCCTTCACTGCTTCTCCTTTTCTGTTGCGAAAAACAATTTCAAACCTTACCCGATACCGTCCTAAAATTGTTTCTGCTTACTCCCACTGCTGACTACTGACGTTTTATCTCCAGTCCAAAGGAAGAAAAAAATCTCACAGGCAGCCAGTTTTCTCTCTCAGCACAGAAACTGCGGATAGTCCATTGTTTGAACTACAGTGACAAAAAACGTTAAAAAGTCGCTCCAACCTTTTCAGTATCCAATCAAGTTGTTAAATATGTTTTTGGGGCCACTGGAAGTGTATTTTCAAACCAGTGTTCCTGCCGTCTTGTTCACAGAACTCCGTCTCGCTCTGCTTCTCTAACCCCACCAAGTCTTCCCGTCCCTGTTCTTTTCCCTCCTCACACAGTTTTCAAATTCCTTTAACTAAAGTTCTTTCCATTCTCTTGCCTCCTCCTCCCCCTGCCTCTCTCCCTCCCCCTGTGCCTCTGCGTGATTCTCAGAGGATGTGAAGAAAGCGGGGGCAGCTGATTGACTTGAGGACAATTCCCAGTCTCTTTTTAATTAGCCTGATTCCCACTTCGTCAACAGTAAATCACTGATTTCCCTCCATTCAAACCCAGTAGCACTCAGTCAGTCAGTCAGTTAGTCTAGCCGACTACTCATTAAGCTACCAAACTAACTATATGTGCATTTTAACAGAGACCTACACTATGTTTAAATATGATGAATGTATGACAGACTATACAATAGAACAAAATATCATATAAATCAAGTGTCACACAAGAGGTTTGATTGTGGTATAACATATTATGGATGTTATTCATAGTCATCCCCAATATATGCATCTTTATAGAAGGAGCGCTTGAGGATTCTTAAAGGTGCAATGCAGACGGTTTGATCTCAATATCAAATACTTTCTGTACATTACTGTGATTGTTTTCAACTATAATTGGTCAACAAGAAACAAAAATAGCTTCTTAGTGTAATGGACATCACCCTGCTTGCTTAGCGAGTACCGCTTCCTCCCGATTCGGCAACACACCTAGCTCGGAACGCAGGGTCTCTGTTTTCAAGAGTCTTAGCCGATCACGCCACCTCACAAGCTTAACTAATAAGCAATGCAGGTGGGGACACTTCAGGCTCACAGGCACGTTTCACACACGCTCATGTGCTACATTAGCAAAGAGCAATTTCTCAAGCAAGAATTTTGCTAGGACTGTCTAGGAGTGGTCCGAGTGGGGAGGGGGAAACTGACAACTAGCAGTTTAAAAAAAAAAAATGTTTTAATGGCAGAGGTTTGGAATTCTCTTTCTGTCACCAGGCAGGCCACAACTCCATCCCACCAAAACAGGCTGACATTTCAGGAGGTCTTTTCAAACAGCTCTTACACTAAAATGGCATTATCAACGTTTTCACAATTTCACAGAATTATTCAAACCAGTTTTGAAATATATATAAAACACAGGAAAATCACATTTTTGGCTGCACTGGGCCTTTATGTCCTGTCATGTCCCTTTTGGTCTCTCCCATAACTAATATGATTAGACCAAATCTAAACTAACTTCTACAATGCCAAAGATACATTTCATTGGAATGCTTAGTGGAATGTAGGAGATATTTCTCAAAACATTCTGTTCACTCATAGCGTGCATGTCAACTACATTTTTTACCATATTACATTTGAGCATTTACAGATTCAATTTAGTTTTCAATTTGCATACATATAATCAAACTAATATGGTTACATTTAATACAGAAATATGACCGTTTCAACCTCAATGTCGGGGGGGGGGGGGGGGGGGGGGGCAGAGGGAGAGAGAGAAGGAGAGAGAAGGAGAGAGAGGGAGAGAGAGAGGAAGAGCCTGACCTGTGAGGTGATCTATCTGTCTGGGAAGAGGGAGAAGGGGGGTGGCAGAAAGTTCACACACACACAGAGGCAGCGACATCATGAATAATTGATTTGCAAGGTAGGAGGGGAGAGTCCTTGTTTTCCCAGGAAAATTCCTCTCTGTCTGGCTGGGAGGGATCTGCTGTGGCTTCAGGTTGTTGGGTCCTAGGGCCACTTTCAGTAGCCAAACACTGCCCAATGCTGTAAGAGAGGCATGTTTGTTGTACTTAACATATAGCTATCTGAACATTCCACCACGTTGGGCCCTGTTTGAGCTGTCCCTTTAAAAGCAAAAGGTTCTGGTCGGTTCTGTTCTGAGGACCGTGTTGTGTGTTCCCAGGATCTTTAACGTAGTTATGACCCCTATCGTTTTATATTGGTCTTCTGGACCGGTGGTGTGTCTTCTGGACTGGGTCCTGGGTCTTCTGGACCGGTGGTGTGTCTTCTGGACTGGGTCCTGGGTCTTCTGGACCGGTGGTGTGTCTTCTGGACTGGGTCCTGGGTCTTCTGGAGCGGTGGTGTGTCTTCTGGACTGGGTCCTGGGTCTTCTGGACCGGTGGTGTGTCTTCTGGACTGGGTCCTGGGTCTTCTGGACCGGTGGTGTGTCTTCTGGACTGGGTCCTGGGTCTTCTGGACCGGTGGTGTGTCTTCTGGACTGGGTCCTGGGTCTTCTGGAGCGGTGGTGTGTCTTCTGGACTGGGTCCTGGGTCTTCTGGAGCAGTGGTGGTGTGGCACTGTCCCTTTAAGAGCGGTTCTATGGTTCTATGGTTGTGAGGTTGTGTTGTGTTCCCAGGGTCTTTAATGGAGAAGTGGAGGGGCTGAGAAAGAGACCATTGTATCTCCTCTCCTTTCAATAGGGGCTTGACTGAGCCATGGACCCTGCACTGCTATCAGAGAGAGGGAGAGGGACAGAGAGAGAGAGAGAGAGAGAGAGAGAGAGAGAGAGAGAGAGAGAGAGAGAGAGAGACAGAGAGAGAGACAGAGAGAGAGAGAGAGAGAGAGAGAGAAGGAAGGAGGGCGAGAGAGAGGGAAACAGAGGGGGTCCTGCATGAGAAAGAAAGGACATTCTACTCAAAAACACAAAGTTGGGGAATGTTTGGGTTTTTTTCACAGAGAGGGGTAGCGGGGGGTGGACATCAAATCAGAGACGGGATTTACTTTAAATAAGCCAGCTAGTCTTCAGCCAGTCTCCCAAATATCCTGCAGAACTGGTTGTACCTGGGCTGTGACAGGGCATGGGTATGGTATGCTGATGTAAACAGAGGATTACTAGTGCAGTAAGTCTGAAGACTGAAGGTGGCAGGAATGGTGACATTATGCTACCAGCTTCCCTCCGACAGAGAAGTAGAGAGACTACAGATGTTTCTATGACTTTGTATTTAAAGCTGTGAAAGAAAAGTCGGCGTGACTGTTTGCATTGATCTGTCTGTGTGGGTAAACAAGGTGACCTGTCGGTTGCTATAGAGACATAGGGAGAGGGACAGGAAGTGCTTAGCGTGGCAAAAACCTCCTCTACCAGTCTGTCACAGTCCCCCGTCACCCCTCCTCCTCCCTCCCTCCAGCCAGTAAACCCCTCCTCCCTACAATCCACCCACACTAGCCTGCCTCTCCACAACACAATACATCCCCAGCTTCAGAGCACTAAGCGGAGAACTGAGCAGCTCCCCCCTCCTCTTTCCAGTCACTCTCTAGTCCCTCTCCCCTTTCCATTCACTCTCTAGTCCCTCTCCCCTGCCCTTTCCATTCACTCTCTAGTCCCTCTCCCCTTTCCATTCACTCTCTAGTCCCTCTCCCCTTTCCATTCAATCTCTAGTCCCTCTCCCCTGCCCTTTCCATTCACTCTCTAGTCCCTCTCCCCTGCCCTTTCCAGTCACTCTCTAGTCCCTCTCCCCTGCCCTTTCCAGTCACTCTCTAGTCCCTCTCCCCTGCCCTTTCCAGTCACTCTCTAGTCCCTCTCCCCTGCCCTTTCCATTCACTCTCTAGTCCCTCTCCCCTGCCCTTTCCAGTCACTCTCTAGTCCCTCTCCCCTGCCCTTTCCATTCACTCTCTAGTCCCTCTCCCCTGCCCTTTCCATTCACTCTCTAGTCCCTCTCCCCTGCCCTTTCCAGTCACTCTCTAGTCCCTCTCCCCTGCCCTTTCCAGTCACTCTCTAATCCCTCTCCTCTCCCCTTTCCATTCACTCTCTAGTCCCTCTCCCCTGCCCTTTCCATTCACTCTCTAGTCCCTCTCCCCTTTCCATTCACTCTCTAGTCCCTCTCCCCTGCCCTTTCCATTCACTCTCTAGTCCCTCTCCCCTGCTCTTTCCATTCACTCTCTAGTCCCTCTCCCCTGCCCTTTCCAGTCACTCTCTAGTCCCTCTCCCCTGCCCTTTCCAGTCACTCTCTAGTCCCTCTCCCTTGCCCTTTCCAGTCACTCTCTAGTCCCTCTCCCCTTTCCAGTCACTCTCTAGTCCCTCTCCCCTGCCCTTTCCAGTCACTCTCTAGTCCCTCTCCCCTGCCCTTTCCAGTCACTCTCTAATCCCTCTCCTCTCCCCTTTCCAGTCACTCTCTAGTCCCTCTCCCCTGCCCTTTCCAGTCACTCTCTAGTCCCTCTCCCCTGCCCTTTCCAGTCACTCTCTAGTCCCTCTCCCCTGCCCTTTCCAGTCACTCTCTAATCCCTCTCCTCTCCCCTTTCCAGTCACTCTCTAGTCCCTCTCCCCTGCCCTTTCCAGTCACTCTCTAGTCCCTCTCCCCTGCCCTTTCCAGTCACTCTCTAGTCCCTCTCCCCTGCCCTTTCCAGTCACTCTCTAGTCCCTCTCCCCTGCCCTTTCCAGTCACTCTCTAGTCCCTCTCCCCTGCCCTTTCCAGTACCTTTCCCTCCCCTGCCCCTCCCAGGCATGGCATGTTCACCCCAGAGGGGAGAGCTGTCAAAGAGGCTCCTGGAGGACAATACATCTCAATGAAACATGACTCCTCTGGTCCTCTCGTGCTGCTGCTAGGTGCTGCTGCCCTCTGCTGGTGGGGATTGCCGCCCTCTGCTGGTGGGGACTGCTGCCCTCTGCTGGTGGGGACTGCTGCCCTCTGCTGGTGGGTACTGCACATTATATTAATAGGACATTACTGCAGGTGTAGGATTACTTTTTTGGCATTATTAAGGCTAAGATCAAGTGTAGAGCACGTCAAAAATTAACTAATTTACAAACTTCTGAATCTGTACATTATGAATGATAGAAGTGCTGCCAACAGGATAAAAAGTTCATTATGAATGATAGAAGTGCTGCCAACAGGATAAAAAGTTCATTATGAATGATGGCAGTGCAGCCAACAGGATAAAAAGTTCATTATGAATGATGGCAGTGCAGCCAACAGGATAAAAAGTTCATTATGAATGATGGCAGTGCAGCCAACAGGCCATGGAGTCCATTATGAATGATAGCAGTGTTGCCAACAGGCTATTGGTGTTATGGCTATGGTTCAACCCAGCACTCAGAGAAACCAACACGACAAAGGGAGTGGAAGAAACAAAAATATTTTAATAAAAGTTCAAATTGTCTTAGTCCAAAAACAACTGAAGTAAAGGAACAGAGTGGGCTAGTCGGCTCCGGAGGAAGGAGAGGCTGAGGCAGGCAGGCAGGCAGGCAGGCAGGCAGGCAGGCCGACAGGCAGGAAGGCAGGCAGGCAGGTTGGGAGGTATGACTGAACTGAAGACAAAACAAACGACAGGTTAAGGAGAGTGGAGAGCCAGGCTGAAGACAAAGACAAAATAACTTTACTGGTGAGCCAAGTTACCGCTCTGGTAAGAACAACGATCTGGCGCCGGTGGAGAGCCATGCCCAGGAATAAGTAGTGTAGGTTGATGAGAGAATAGGATGCAGCTGCGTAGGCAGGAATCACTGGAAACAACCCGCAGCTGCACAGGAGAGGCAGATCCTGAGCCCGCCCCCTGCTCCACTCCAGACACACCCACATAAAGGGGACAAACACACATACAACAGAAAAAGAGGGGACAAAACAAGGAGGAAGGGAAACAGAACAGGGAGAGACAAGCTGCCCACATAACAGTACCCCCCCCTCAATGGTCGCCACCTGGCGACCCACCAGGCCTGTCAGGGTTGTCGTGATGGAAGTCCGTGATCAGCTGAGGATCCAACACAAAACGCTTAGGGACCCAAGACCTCTCCTCTGGTCCATAACCTTCCCAATCGACTAGGTATTGGAGACCCCTACCCCGCCTCCGAGAGTCCAGGAGCCTACTGACGGTGTAGGCCGGATGGTCGTCAATGAGGCGAACAGGTGGAGGTGGATCAGCCGGCGGACACAAAAGGCTGGAGGACACAGGTTTCAGTTGGGAGACGTGGAAGGTAGGGTGTATCTTCATGGCTGAAGGCAACTTCAAACGAACCGCAGCGGGGTTAATAATGGACTCCACCACAAACGGACCCAGGTACCGAGGAGACAGCTTGCGTGATTTGGTACGAAGAGGTACGTTCTTAGATGACAGCCAAACCTCTTGACCAGGATGAAACACAGGTGCGGGAGTCCTGCTCCTATCCGCTGTTGTCTTGTTCCTGTCGGTGGTCCGAAGCAATGCTTCCCGAGCGTCGCTCCACACTCTCTGGCAGCGGCGGAGGTTCTCCTGAACCGAAGGAACAGCCAATTCCTTCTCCTGAGCAGGAAACAGAGGGGGTTGATAACCCATGGTAACCTCGAAGGGTGAAAGACCGGTGGCAGAGGCGGTGAGGGAGTTGTGGGCGTACTCTATCCAGGGCAGATGTTTAGCCCAGGATGATGGATGTTGAGCAGCCACACACCGAAGGGTTGCTTCGAGGTTCTGATTGGCTCTTTCTGTTTGACCGTTGGTCTGGGGATGAAACCCTGAGGACAGACTAACGGAAGCACCCAAAGCAGAACAGAAACCCTTCCAAACACGGGAAGTAAACTGTGGGCCTCTATCAGATACGATGTCCACAGGTATTCCATGGGGACGGAATACATGTTGGACTAGGAGGTCCGCTGTCTCACTGGCAGACGGTAATTTTGGTAATGCTATATAGTGGACAGATTTAGAGAATCTGTCCACAATGGTAAGTATAGTATCATTACCTTCAGACTTGGGTAGGCCGGTGACAAAATCCATGGCAATGTGGGACCAGGGACGGCTGGGAACTGGGAGGGGTAGCAGCAGCCCCGAAGGGGACTGATGGGAGGCTTTGCCCCGAGCACAGGTTGAACAGGCTGCCACAAAAGCCCGAACGTCAGTTTCCATTGACGGCCACCAAAAATGTCTCCTAAGCAGCGTCAACGTGCGTCTCATCCCAGGGTGACCAGCAAAACGGGAGGTGTGAATCCACTGCAACACCTGAGACCGGACCGTCTCGGGAACAAAGAGTAGGTTGGGAGGTCCATCACCCGGTCCTGGGTCCGTGGCAAGTGCAGTCTTCACAAGAGACTCGATCTCCCACTGAACAGCCGCCACGACGCATGAGGAAGGCAGGACTGCCTCAGGCTCGCTGGTCTCCGAAGGGTCAGCAAACTGGCGGGACAAAGCATCTGGTTTAACATTTCTTGACCCCGGTCTATATGTAAGAATAAAGTTAAACCTACTAAAAAACAGGGCCCATCTGGCTTGGCGTGAGTTGAGTCTTTTAGTGGCTTGGATGTAAGCCAAGTTTTTGTGGTCAGTCCAGACCACAAACGGCAATTCAGCTCCATCCAGCCAGTGCCGCCATTCTTCCAGTGCAAGCTTGACCGCCAGCAGTTCCCGGTTTCCAACGTCGTAATTTCGTTCTGTGGGTGACAATTTCTTGGAGAAGAAAGCACAGGGGTGAAGCCTCTGGTCAGTGGGGGAGCGCTGGGAGAGGACTGCTCCCACACCTGAGTCCGACGCGTCCACCTCCACAACAAACTGCAGAGAGGTATTGGGGTGTATCAACACGGGGGAGGTGGAAAACAGTTCCTTCAAAACCCCTACCGCCTGCTCCGCCTCAGGGGACCACCGAAAAGGGACTTTAGGAGATGTGAGTCTTGTAAGGGGTGCCACCACTCTACTAAAACCCTTAATGAATCTACGGTAGAAGTTAGCAAAGCCCAAAAATCGTTGAAGTTGCTTACGGGTGGTGGGTGTGGGCCATTCCGTCACTGCCCGGATCTTCTCGGGGTCCGCCTTCACCTGCCCGCTCTCAATTATGAATCCAAGGAACGATGTAGACTGTTTGTGGAACTCACACTTCTCTGCTTTGACGTACAGCTTGTTCTCCAAGAGCCGTTGAAGGACTTGACGGACGTGTGACTCATGCTCCTCGGGTGACTTGGAAAAAACAAGAATATCATCCAGGTATACAAAGACAAAACGGTTCAAAAAATCCCTAAGAACATCGTTCACCATGGCTTGGAAAACCGCAGGGGCATTTGAAAGCCCAAAGGGCATGACCAAATACTCAAAATGTCCCAGTGGAGTGTTGAAAGCGGTTTTCCACTCATCTCCCTTTCGGATTCGGACAAGGTGATAAGCATTCCTGAGGTCGAGCTTGGAAAACACTGTGGCGCCATGCAGAGGTTCAAAAGCTGAGTTGATGAGTGGAAGGGGATACTTGTTTTTAACAGTTATGTTGTTTAAACCCCTGAAATCGATACAGGGGCGTAACGACTTGTCCTTCTTTTCCACGAAAAAGAAACCTGCACCCAAAGGAGACGACGAGGGACGGATTATGCCCGAGACCAGAGAATCACCAATGTACTGCTCCATTGCCTCTCTTTCCGGTCGGGACAGATTGTATAACCGACTAGAGGGCAAGGGAGCACCAGGAAGCAGTTCAATAGGGCAATCATAAGGCCTGTGTGGTGGTAGAGACAGAGCCTTGTCCTTACTGAAAACCTCCGCTAGGTCATGGTATTCTTTGGGGACAGATGACAGATCAAGAGGAGCTGAGGGAGGAGTTGGGTTACACTTAGTGGGGGGAACCGCTGACCTCAGGCACTCGGAATGGCAGTTAGTGCTCCAACTGAAAATGGTGTGACGTGTCCAATCAATTTGTGGGTTGTGAAGAGCCAACCAGGGGAAGCCAAGGATTAGGGAGGTAGCTGAGCCAGACATAACTCTTAGCTGAATGCTTTCACAATGATTGCCAGAAATCACTAAGGAAACGGGGGTGGTTTGATGAGTTATCTCCGCGAGGAGGCGCCCATCAAGGGCTGTGACCCGGATGGGGGTAGGTAGTGGCTCCATGGGGATACGAGCTTGTGTAACGAACTGGTGGCTAATAAAGTTATCTTCTGCACCTGAGTCTATGAGAGCTGAGAGTGGCAGGGAATGACTCTGGAAACGTAAGGTTACAGGTACTTGTAATCGGGGAATGATGGGTTCAGGATCTAACTCTGGGCTCGCAAGTAGACCCACCGTTACGAGCGAGCCTTGTCTTTTGGCCGCTTAGGGCATGTAGCCAGAATGTGTGTGGCGTCTCCACAGTACAGGCACTCACCCGCCTGGAGGCGCCGTTGCCGCTCAGCTGGAGGTAGTCGAGCTCGACCCACTTGCATAGGTTCCTCCTCTGTGCTCGGGATGGAATCAGGAACAAGAAGCTGCCGACTCCGGAGAGGCGAGACTCGAGTGGTTGGAGGCTGGGGAACTCGTCCTCCTAGATGTGGCCGATCGCCTCTCTCCCGACGCCTCTCCCGCAACCGATTGTCTAGCTTGATGGACAGGGAAACGAGAGAATGTAAATCATGTGGCTCATCACGAGCAGCCAGTTCATCCTTAATGGCTTCATTTAAACCGTTTAGAAATGCTCCTTGAAGTGCCACATTGTTCCACTTGGAGTCCGCTGCCAACGTCCAGAACTCAATAGAGTACTCTGCCACACTGTTAGAACCCTGCCTCAAATTAAAAAGTATCTTGGAGGAATTACCCACATGGTCAGGATGGTCAAAAACAGTCTTCAATTTAGCAGAGAAATCAGCAAAAGTCAATCCAGTCAAAGTTTGATCTGAACACACAGCCTCAGCCCAAACCAGAGCTTTCCCTCTTAACAGCCCCAGAACATAATGTACCTTAGATTAATCAGTAGAAAACGACAGTGGTCTCTGCCGAAAAATCAAGTCACACTGAAGCAAAAATCCCCGGCACTTGTCCAACTCTCCATTGAACGGTTCAGGCGACGTGACAGGGGGTTCCCGACGGAACGAAGCCTGCCTAGTGTCCGAGGAAACAACTTGGGGTGCATCAAACTGGGGGTCAGAGAGAGATGGAGAACTGATAACAGACAATTTAGAGACGT
>NW_028158660.1:0-66478 GCF_964263955.1 Coregonus lavaretus | reverse complement strand
CAGACCAGGCCAGGGTTTGGGGTTTGAGAAGTCAATGAGAGGTAAAAATGACTTCCTTAGTTGTTAATTTTGAAAATGTTCTGTCTTAAGTAGTTTAACAAACTGACACATTTTCATGTTAGTCAAAAACAACTTTATATGGAAGGAGTGCCTTTGATTTGACGGCCTGCACATGTGCAGTTCAACACAAGACGACCATTAGACCCAATGACGTACTTCTGCGCATGAGCTTCAAATCAAATTGTATTTCTCACATGTGCCAATGCAGAGTTAAAAAGGGGTCTGCAATCATTGAGATTTCACACTCAATCTAGGCGGGGCAGCAAAGTAAAAAAAGAAAACATCACAACACAACACACACAACACACACCATCATGAAACAACACACCATCACAACACAACACACACAATCACAACACACACCATCATGAAACAACACACACAACACACACCATTACAACACAACACACACAACACACACCATCATGAAACACCACACCATCACAACACAACACGATCACAACACAACACGACACACACCATCACAATACGACCCATCACACACCATCATAACACGACCCGACACACACCATCACAACACAACACCATCACAACACAACACTATCACAACACGACATACACCATCACAACACGACCTGACACACACCATCACAACACAACACTATCACAACACGACACACACCATGACGACACAGCACCATCACAACACGACACCATCACAACACGACACCATCACAACACGACACAACACAACACAAAGTAGCACATAGTAGCATGATTAAGCAGTTCAGGCACAGGGAGAAGCAGCAGCCAGATATTGCATCAGCCACCGTCTCATCATCCGCACAGCTAATTAGCCTTTACTCTATCTAGGACAGGGGGTTCAAACTCATATTGCCCTGTGGGCCACATTCGGTCTTCACTGAGGTCTGGAGGGACGCATTCGGTCTTCACTGAGATCCGGAGGGACGCATTCGGTCTTCACTGAGATCCGGAGGGCCGCATTCGGTCTTCACTGAGATCCGGAGGGCCGCATTCGGTCTTCACTGAGGTCTGGAGGGACGCATTCGGTCTTCACTGAGATCCGGAGGGACGCATTCGGTCTTCACTGAGATCCGGAGGGACGTATTCGGTCTTCACTGAGATCCGGAGGGCCGCACTTAAAATGTATTATATTTCCTTGCCGTCAAAATTAGCAAAAAATTGTCCTTTGTACATGGCCTTTGGAATTTTTGATGCTCCCTGACTGTCTGACTTTCATTTTGATGACCGTTAGCAAGCTGGGCAGAGTGAAGAGACTATAAATGTGACAATTCAAGCTCAAACGGGACAGGAGACATGCTTGTTCAAAGTTTGGCATTTTAATTGATTACTATACCTTCCCCTTGGGCCAATCAGTTAAATTTTCGATCTCTATGGCAAGACGCATCATTCACCCAATTTTTGTAAAAATCGGGCCAGTGGTGTCTGTGACTAACTACCGTACGAACAGACGGAGACAGATCCATAGTCACCCTTCCGATTTCATCATGGGGGATAATAATTTGTTTTTACTCAGACCCCTCGCGGGCCGGATTGAATGAGTATGTTTGACACCCCTGCTCTAGGACATCAGTACTGGAGATGGATAGAGCTGGCCAGGCTACTCTAACTTGAGAGCCTGTTCATAATATACAGTGCTGGTGCGTTACTGATAAAGCACCATAATATACAGTGCTAGGGCGTTACTGATAAAGCACCATAATATCAAAGCTCTATTGAATAGGTTGATTTCAACCCAGTCTTTCTTATACATAGCTAGGGTGATGCAATACCCAGTGCTTTTTAACCCCCCTCTAAACTACACCGTAACACTCTGGCAACTCCATATACATACTCACATATTCGGCTGTATCGTCCGTTTCCCACTAACCCCCCCCCCCCATATAGAGGAGAGTGCAGGAGAGAGAAAGAGAGATGTTTTAAAAGAGAGAAAGAAAGAGAGAGAGAGAGAGAGAGAGAGGGAGAGAGAGAGAGAGAGAGAGGGAGGGAAGAAAGAGGAGTGTGAGGGGGGGAGCGTGTTGAGAGGAGGTAGGGAAGAGTGTGAGAGGAACTCAAGAGAACGAAGGTGTGAGAGGGGGAGCGTGTTGAGAGGAGGTGGAGAAGAGGCTGAGAGGACAAAAGTAGGGCATTGTGTACAGGCCAGGCCAGAGAGGGAAAGAGGAAAGCTAGTATGTGTTAGGGAGTGTAGCTGAGGCTAGGGGAAGAGGTGTGAACTGAAGTATATGGGGGCTGTCTGTTTATATATTTTTAGGAGGATACTGTATCTATTTTAATAACAGTGCATTACCTGGACTACTAAAAAATCTAATCATTGGCTGAAGCGTTCATATTTGTCAGCAGCCTGTCATAATGCAGTACAATCCTTTATTTATACAGCATATTCTCATTGAGATGCAATCTTTTTTACAAGAGAGACCTGTGAAAGAAGAGACCAAACAGAAACACAGCACATCATGAATGTTCCTTTGAAACTTTGTGGAATAGATACGTCAATAGACTTCTGTTCTGGGGATACATATTTACTGTGTTTGTACTTTCGTTTGTTTGTTTGTCCTAGTGGAGGACAGTATAATGACACAGCCCACTGAAACAACTTTCTCTGTATTTTCTCCACTGTTTTGCTGACAGAGGCTTTGTGAAAACTGACCATTGTGCCGGCTTCCATTATAACTCTAGCTTTCAGGGAGGACCATTTTCTCTGAAATGCTTTCATTCCCATTTTGAATATTAAAGTTGCTGTGCTCGATACGAGCTGTGCAATCACACTTTTCAAGAACCACTGATGTTCTCTTTAAGGGGGGTCTATACAGCCCTGATGTCAGGAGTGATGTTCTCTTTAAGGGGGGTCTATACAGCCCTGATGTCAGGAGTGATGTTCTCTTTAAGGGGGGTGTATACAGCCCTGATGTCAGGTGTGATGTTCTCTTTAAGGGGGGTCTATACAGCCCTGATGTAAGGAGTGATGTTCTCTTTAAGGGGGGTCTATACAGCCCTGATGTCAGGAGTGATGTTCTCATTAAGGGGGGTCTATACAGCCCTGATGTCAGGAGTGATGTTCTCTTTAAGGGGGGTCTATACAGCCCTGATGTCAGGGGTGATGTTCTCTTTAAGGGGGGTCTGTACAGCCCTGATGTCAGGAGTGATGTTCTCTTTAAGGGGGGTCTATACAGCCCTGATGTCAGGAGTGATGTTCTCTTTAAGGGGGGTCTATACAGCCCTGATGTCAGGAGTGATGTTCTCTTTAAGGGGGGTCTATACAGCCCTGATGTCAGGAGTGATGTTCTCTTTAAGGGGGGTCTATACAGCCCTGATGTCAGGAGTGATGTTCTCTTTAAGGGGGGTCTATACAGCCCTGATGTCAGGAGTGATGTTCTCTTTAAGGGGGGTCTATACAGCCCTGATGTCAGGAGTGATGTTCTCTTTAAGGGGGGTCTATACAGCCCTGATGTCAGGAGTGATGTTCTCTTTAAGGGGGGTCTATACAGCCCTGATGTCAGGAGTGATGTTCTCTTTAAGGGGGGTCTATACAGCCCTGATGTCAGGAGTGATGTTCTCTTTAAGGGGGGTCTATACAGCCCTGATGTCAGGAGTGATGTTCTCTTTAAGGGGGGTCTATACAGCCTTGATGTCAGGAGTGATGTTCTCTTTAAGGGGAGTCTATACAGCCCTGATGTCAGGAGTGATGTTCTCTTAAAGGGGGGTCTATACAGCCCTGATGTCAGGAGTGATGTTCTCTTTAAGGGGGGGTCTATACAGCCCTGATGTCAGGAGTGATGTTCTCTTTAACCCTCTAGAGTCTAAGCCCTGTCTAAGACGGAGGAGGAGGGGGGGGGGAATTGTTTTAAGATGGTCACACCAAGGATCATTTAGCTAATATGATTTTGAATTTTAACACCCATTATGGTATAACAAATATGTATATTTTTTGTTGATGTTGATGAAACATTGAATTTGGCATTACTGCTATTAGCCAACAGAAATATAGAATAACAGATTCACTACATGGAACAACACATGGTAAAAGGATATATACAGTACCAGTCAAAAGTTTGGACACACCTACTCATTCAAGGGCTGTTCTTTATTTTTTACTATTTTCTACACTGTAGAATAATAGTGAAGACATCAAAACTATGAAATAACACATATGGAATCATGAAGTAAAAAAAAAGTGTTAAACAAATCAAAATATATTTTATATTTGAGATTCTTCAAAGTAGCCACCCTTTGCCTTGATGACAGCTTTGCACACTCTTGGCATTCTCTCAACCAGCTTCCCCTGGAATGCTTTTCCAACAGTTCCCACATATGCTGAGCACTTGTTTCCTGCTTTTCCTTCACTCTGCGGTCCAACTCATCCCAAACCATCTCAATTAGGTTGAGGTCAGGTGATTGTGGAGGCCAGGTCATCTGATGCAGCACTCAATCACTCTCCTTCTTGGTCAAATAGCCCTTACACAGCCTGGAGGTGTGTTTGGTCATTGTCCTGTTGAAAAACAAATGATAGTCCCATTAAACGCAAATCAGATGGGATGGTGTATCGCTGCAGAATGCTGTGGTAGCCATGCTGGTTAAGTGTGCCTTGAATTCTAAATAAATCACTGACAGTGTCACCAGCAAAGCACCCCCACACCATCACACCTCCTCCTCCATAATTCACCATGGGAACCACACATGCAGAGATCATTCGTTCACCTACTCTGCATCTTGCTCGTGTTTCTTGGCCCAAGCAAGTCTCTTCATCTTATTGGTGTCCTTTAGTAGTGGGTTCTTTGCAGCAATTCGACCATGAAGGCCTGATTCACGCAGTCTCCTCTGAACAGTTGAGATGTGTCTGTTATTTGAACTCTGTGAAGCATTTATTTGGGCTGCAATTTCTGAGGCTGGTAACTCTAATGAACTTATCCTCTGCAGCAGAGGTAAATCTTGGTCCTCCTTTCCTGTGGCGCTCCTCATGAGAGCCAGTTTCATCATAGTGATTGATGGTTTTTCAAAGTTCTTGAAATGTTCCTGATTGACTGACCTTCATGTCTTAAAGTCATGATAGACTGTCATTTCTCTTTGCTTATTTGAGTTGTTCTTGCCATAATATGGACTTGGTCTTTTACCAAATAGGGCTATCTTCTGTATACCCCCCCCTACCTTGTCACAACAAAACTGATTGGCTCAAACGCATTAAGAAGGAAATAAATTCCACAAATTAACTTTTAACAAGGCACACCTGTCACGTACGTTCAAGGACGGGTCAGACCAAGGCACAGCGTGATATGCGTACATGTTTATTTAACTTATAAACACACGACAAAACAACAAACGAAACGTGAAGTCCAAAGGTTGAACACATAGAATATACACAACCAAGAATATACACACCCTGACTCAACATATATGAGTCCCCTGAGTCAGGGCGTGACAACACCTGTTAATTGAAATGCATTCCAGGTGACTACCTCATGAATCTGGTTGAGAGAATGCCAAGAGTGTGCAAAGCTGTCATCAAGGAAAAGGGTGGCTACTTTGAAGAATCTCAAATATAAAATATATTTTGATTTGTTTAACACTTTTTTGGTTACTACATGATTCCATATGTGTTATTTTATAGTTTTGTTGTCTTCACTATTATTCTACAATGAAGAAAATAGTCAAAATAAAGAAAAACCCTTGAATGAGTAGGTGTGTCCAAACTTTTGACTGGTACTGTATATATATATATTTTTACATGTATTTATCCCCTTATTTTAGGCACTAAACTACAGTGTCTCCATATATACACGTCCATAAATGTTTTCAACTGGTACTGGGGAACTTCAGAAGAGTCTTGTGGACATCCTAGAGCAAAACATGTACGTGTTCGTGAGTGTCTCACCTTTCTGCAGATGGGTCATATTAGTATGTAGCCCACACTGTTCGGTCGCTGCACACAGAAGTTGGCAAAAGAGGCTGTACCTACTTTAGACGTGTCCCGTGACGCTTCTGGGAGTCATAGAGCAGAACAGAGAACACCATCGTGTTTGTGGGAGGTTCATCTTTCCATAGAGTGGTCATTATAGTTTGTGGGCCAAACCGTTCGGATGCTACAGACATTTCCGTGAGAAGACTGATTTTCGGGCCCATGCAAAAACATATCTCTAGCTTAAACAGACTGATTTTGATGGAGATGTTTTAATTATGTTAATTCGATTTCCCTGGGGCCGCAGAAATTGTAGGCTAAGGATTAAGGGAGTGATGTTCTCTTTAAGGGGGGTCTATACAGCCCACATAAAAGGAGTGATGTTCTCTTGAAGGGAGGTCTACACAGCCCTGATAAAAGGAGTGATGTTCTCTTTAAGGGGGGTCTATACAGCCCTTATAAAAGGAGGGATGTTCTCTTTAAGGGGGGTCTGTACAGCTCTGATAAAAGGAGTGATGTTCTCTTCAAGGTGGGTCTAATCTCTCGTGGACAGATTCTCGTGGACAGATGAAACAGCGAGAATCTGTCAAGGCCCACGTAGAATTATGTGATTACGAGCAGCAGTAGTTCTTGGTTTTGGGTTTTCGTTGATAATCAGGATTGGGCGAAGGCGGTGCTTAAACTGGTGCGGTGATTTTCAGGCCTGTGTGCGGATGATAAACCGTTTCCACTAGATTCCACAGCCACAGAGTCAAAGTAGGTTCTATTGTAAAAATACATGAAAACAAAAATTAGCTTTTTGGCCATGATAAATTAGCAGAACGTAGGGGTTTGGCTGAATGTTTCAGTTTGCGAGGGAGGAGACGTCGCTTCCTTTCTTTGCACAAAGGTAACCACAATTGTTAACGGCATTCCCCTTAGAAGTAAAACAGGAAATGACAAACTTTCGTGACAGAATTTGACTTCTGGGTAACCGAGATTAAGGGGGGTCTATACAGCCCTGATAAAAGGAGGGGAAGTGAAATAAGGAAGGTGCGATTATTTGTTGTGGGCAGAGGAGAGGAAGATTGCTGAAACATGAAATGAAAAACGAAGGAGACTATGGAGAAACAAGGAAAGAGCAGCCACATTGTAAAAGTAAAGTGTAGAATTTACCACAGAATGCAGGTCTTCAGGTTTTTCATCAGTTTGAGCTCTATCACTTTCATATTACAAAACATATATATTTTTAGAAGCTTTTAGCTTTTAGCAGACAGCATCTTTACATGGGCTCTCATGGCACTCCATAAGAGTGTGTCCTTCCAATAGTTATAAGCTTTTAGCTAACCTTTACATGTGTTCTCATGGCACTCCATAAGAGTGTGTCCTTCCAATAGGACAGCTTGGTCAAATTAATTGCTTGATTGATGGACCAATGGGGGATAGGTATACCTGGGCGTCGGCAAGCATGACGTCCTTAATGAGGGGCAGGCCGCGTGACTCCCCGTTCTCCACACGCACATAGTGCACCTGGTAACCACGGATCTGGCCGTGTTGTCGCCCCGGCAACAGGGAGCGCCACATGACCTTGAGCGCCGTGGAGTTGAGCACCTCCACCTCGACCCGCCTAGGAGGAGCTCCGGGAACTGTGGGTAAAAAACAAGATAGCGTCTATGTTAAAACACTGCTGCAGAACAGTACACTCATATTGTATGTATAGGTTATCTATCTGGCACAAGTACCCTCACACAAAAACTACAAGAGCTATTCCCCTGACAGCCAGATAAACTGGCAAACATCAATTGTGACCTGCTCCTCACCCCCACAACACACCATAGGGAGAAAACTTTCAAGCACACAAAACTGTACTACACAACAACACCTGCTACCGGCAAGAAAATGACGTCGTCCCTCCCTCACAACCTGACCTCCCAATACGTGTCTAGTCTGTGTCGCCAGTCTCCGGTTGAACCCCTGTCTCTCAGACATAATGGAAAGCCTTTATGTGAGGCCTTGGTGTCCTGCCTTTTACTGTGCACCGCACTGGCCTCCAGAGACAAATGGGCTCCAACACATGGTTAATAAAACTGTGGCCCATTTGCACAGGTGTATTGTGGGAGATGGCGAGCCATCAGTTGGCTGAGTTTCCTCCCATCAGTGTAATGGGCTGTGCTGTAACACAGGGTCAACCGTATGAACGCCTGAGGTGTGGCGCGCTCATAACCACTAGTGGCTGCACACTAGGCTTTTAGACACCATAGAGGAAGAAGGAGATGAGATGGGGCGGCTACATCATAAATTACATGTAGAAGTGGAGGGGAAATGTATTAACAATGATGCTGCAATTTCCCAAGGGTATTGTCTATGTTTATTTAGACGATTATGTCTGGGGGTCCTTGATTTGAACCACTGAGCTAAGTTATTGAAAGTATGAATTTATCCTTTGTTTGGAAAAGCTATTGAATGGGCATCATAATGTTATTTTATGGGTGACTCCTGCTACAACCCTTATCATACGGTAGTAGAGGTATTGCCCATTATCTGAGAAGCAGATTATTGTGTTTCTAAGTCAACATCCCAGTTATTGTATTTGCCTCACAAGAAGTCTACAGACTATCAGTATTGCAGGTGGAACATGCTCAAGTACCATCCTCGTCGGTGCGGCAGAGCAGGGGCTCGCTCTCTGGGCCCGGCCCGATCTCAGTGAAGGCGGCCAGGGTGACGCTGTACTGGGTCCACTTCTCTAGCTTCTGCAGCAGCACCTTCCCGTCACTGGGCAGCACGGCTGGCTCCTCCATGGGCTCCCCGGCACCACCGCCCTCGACGGAGGCTCCCACCACCTGGTAGCGCACTAGGTACCCCGCCAGGGCACCATTCTGGCTCTCCACAGGCGGGGGGCGCCAACTTACCAGCAGGGTAGTGGAGCTGGAGCTGCTGCACTTAACGTCTTGAGGGGGGGCTGAGGGCTCTGGTCAGGTGGGAGGATAGGGAGGAAGGGGGTAGGAGGAGGGACGGTAGGAAGGAAGGAAGGAAGGAAGGAAGGAAGGAAGGAAGGAAGGAAGGAAGGAAGGAAGGAAGGAAGGAAGGAAGGGGGAAAGGGGTGAAAAACAACAAACAAAAAGATGGCAGAGATAAAGAAAATGATCAAAGGAAAAACCCAAGGAGGACATGAACTGATAAAAAATGTAAACACAAAAGTAAAGGAACCGAAACACTGACTCGTCAGGCAAATGTAAACATAAAAGGAGTATGGGGACTGGATGACACAGCGTGCGTAATAATGAAGCAAAATGGCCGCCTCTTGTGAGATACTGGGCCAGTTCTTTTGACAGCTGGGACTATGTCACAGACTCACAGAGTTCTATGTCCAGACAGGTGGTCTGTAACACCAAGGGGTCTGTCAGTTATCAGCCCGTGTGATACCAAGGGAGCTAGCTATCTGATGTTTGGCTGTCCAGGCCTGCACTGCACTGCGCTCCACACTATCACTATCGATTTAAGGATGAAACAAAAGAGAGGGGCTCTGGGTTTATTTGTAATTGTATAAAAGCCATTCAACACAGTGGCTGGGTTTTTGGTGTGGAGCGGTCTTCCAAAACATATTAAAAACTACACATCTGTGAACTTCTAAATCAAAATGAAAGCCTGGGCATTCTAATCTGCATGGAGCTCTTACAGCTCGCCGAGTGAGTGATAGAATGTTTCACTTCTCGCCCCGCGTCAGGCAGACAACAGGACATAGATGAGACCCATTCTATTCAAGTCAAGATCCCCATTTTTCTACCAACACGCCTCCGTGTGAATAGAATAATGCAATATTATTCACTGAATCATTGGTGACAAGCCCAGTTCATTATTATGTAATTACTATGTAATTCATCTGTTATTGTGTTGGAATAAGATAAAATGAAAAACATGAGTCCATAGAAAAAGGCATTCCACATTGTGCAAATCAGGGACAAAAAATTGAAATTAAACCCACAGGAACAACAAAATACGGTATGTTTTCATTCCAAAACAAGAGCTTGAGGAAGCAAAACACAAATTGAAACAAGGTACCGGAAAATGAATTCTCTCTGTAACCGAGGTGATACAAAAGGAAGAAAAACATCCAAAATGTCAAATCATAAAAAAACATGAAAAAAAACTAGCTATTGAACAGAAAACTGAAAATAATAACATTACAACTTCAAAACACAAGCACCGTCTGCATTATACGTACCTGGCTTCCTTCAAATACTAACTTTTGAAGACTTTCTTACCAGCAGCACCTACCAACAGAGTGATCTCACCCCGAGGCAGTGAGCTACAACCCTCTCCCTCCATATTAGTGTGTGACAAACACAGACACATCTTATTTAGATTTTGCACATTTCAGTCATTTAGCAGACACTCTTATCCAGAGCGACTTACAGGAGTAATAAGGATTAAGTGCCTTGTTCAAGAGCACATCGGAATATTTTTCACCTAGTCGGCTCGGGGATTCAAACCAATGACCTTTCGGTTACTGGCCCAACGCGGTTAACCGCTAGGCTACCTGCCGCCTTATCAACTGTGCTTTGTAACTGGTCAAATCGGTCTGTTTAGTTAGGTCGTTTTGGGCTCTTTTGGGTTGCTAAGAGGGAGAGAGTTGGCTCTGTGCTGTAGCCAGGACTGGGCCGGAGGGAGGGTCCACAAGACTGAGGAATGGGAGCATTTGGGGAAAAACTACACCCACCTGGTTCTGTGTTTCTGCATTTGACCTTCGGAAAAAGGACACAGTTCCTTTTTACCGTAACCATTTGCTCAGAGAATCCCATTTCATATCGTCCTCACCTGTGTGCCGGTTTTATAAACACTACAAAAGAACACAGACAGTACTGGCAACAAGATGGATGACTTGTGCTGCTGCATTCATTAAGGTTAATGCTGCGGTACTCTCGCTAACAGAGCAGTTGGAGAAGACAGGAGGTCTTTACGATCGGTGGACAGTCTCAGTCAACAAAATATAAAAACAGACTATTCTTTTTGGTGTCCAATGTGCTTTCAGTTTTTTTCTTCTCTCTCCAATAGATTGTATTTTGCAAACACTCAGTGTAATATTACAACAAATATTATGGTTAAACTCAAATATACTAATTGATAAAAAGAAAATATTTTTGGAAGAAAAGAAAAACCGGTATAATCTTTGTAAATTATATCATAAATAGGACTGGTGGAGTTATGTCACACATGCAGCTAAGAATAATATATGGAAATGTCTGCTCTACCCAAAATTACAACCAACTAATTGCAGCATTACCGCAAAAATGAAAGAGACAAGTACTTATCTGATGGCCCTGCATTAAAGACCAACATTGGATAAAGAAAATTGTGATAAATAAAAACGTATACCAGTTTCATTTAAGGACCAAAACATTGACAGCTGTGCCATATAGTTGGGAAGAGGATTTCGATGTACCGATTCCATGGCATACGGTTCATGAACTGATACACAAAACAACGCCGGATTGAAAACGTACAAGTTTTTCAATTTAAATCATTATACAAAAATCTTGCAACCAATAGAATGTAATATATATGGGGGATACAACCATCCCAGCTCTGAAGATTTTGCTGCGAAGATACAGAATCATTAGATCATTTGTTTTGGTACTGTCCATATGTAGCTAGTTTTTGGTCGCAGGTTCAGGAATGGCTGAAGAATTGCAACATTTACCTGGAGCTAACTCTGCAAATAACACTGCTGGGTGATTTGAAAACTCATGGTCAATCGGTCAATAATATAATAATACACTTGGCAAAAATGTTTATCTTTAATTTACAATCTGTAGAAACTATAAGAATAGAAAGGTTCAGAACTTTTGTGAAACATCACAGCACAGTTGAAAAATATATGGCAGCTAGAAATCAAAACTGGATGGTGTTCAGAGATAGATGGGAGGAGTTGAGTGGAGCTGAAGGTTGGGACTAAAAATAACAAGATAACTAATGTAAAACATACGGTGTCCGGAAAATGTGTATAGGTTCAGAACTTTTGTCAAACAGCACAGTTGAAAAAGATATGGCTATTAGAAATCAAAACGGTATTCTCTTCAGAGATATATGTGAGGGGTTGAGGGTAGCTGAAGGATGGGCCTAAAAACAAACAAAAGATAACTAATGTAAAAATATACTGTGTCCGTAAAATTTACATAGTATGTATAAGCTGGAAGTAGAAGCCTAAGTATTGTTATCCATTAGTTTACTCCAATTAGGGGAGGGATGGTAGGGTTAGGGGAAAATAATAAAGGAAAATATATTTAAAATATATTATATACAGTGCATTCGGAAAGTATTCAGACCCTTTGACTTTTTCCACATTTTGTTACGTTACAGCCTTATTCTACAATGGATTTACACACAATATCCCATAACGACAAAGCAAAAACAGGTTTTTAGAAACTTTTGCACATCAATAATAAATGGAAATATCACATTTACATAAGTATTCAGACCCTTCAGTCAGTATTTTGTTGAAGCACCTTTGTCAGCAATTACAGCCTTAAGTCTTCTTGGGTATGACCCTACAAGTTTGGCACACCTGTATTTGGGGAGTTTCTCCCATTCTTCTCTGCAGATCCTCTCAAGCTCTGTCAGGTTGGATGGTGAGCATCGCTGCACAGCTATTTTCAGGTCTCTCCAGTAGATGTTTGATCGGGTTCAAGTCTGGGCTCTGACTGGGCCACGCAAGGACATTCAGAGACTTGTCCCGAAGGCACTCCTGCGTTGCCTTGACTGTGTGCTTAGGGTCGTTGTCCTGTTGGAAGGTGAACCTTCGCCCCAGTCTGAGGTCCTGAGCGCTCTGGAGCAGGTTTTCATCAAGGATCTCTCTGTACTTTGCTCCGTTCATCTTTCCCTCGATCCTGACAAGTCTTCCAGTCCCTGCCGCTGAAAGACATCCCCACAGCATGATGCTGCCACCACCATGTTTCATCGTAGGGATGGTGCAAGGTTTCCTCCAGACGTGGCGCTTGGAATTCAGGCCAAAGAGTTCAATCTTGGTTTCATCAGACCAGAGAATCTTGTTTCTCATGGTCTGAGAGTCTTTAGGTGCCTTTTGGCAAACTCCAAGCGGGCTGTCATTTGCCTTTTACTGAGGAGTGGCTTCCGTCTGGCCACTCTCCCGTAAAGGCCTGATTGGTGGAGTGCTGCAGAGATGGTTGTCCTTCTGGAAGGTTCTCCAATCTCCACAGAGGAACTCTGGAGCTCTGTCAGAGTGACCATCGGGTTTTTGGTCACCCCCCTGACCAAGGCCCTTCTCCCCCGATTGCTCAGTTTGGCCGGGCGCCAGCTCTAGGAAGAGTCTTGGTGGTTCCAAACTTCTTCCATTTAAGAATGATGGAGGCCACTGTGTTCTTGGGGACCTTCAATGCTGCAGACATTTTTTGGTACCCTTCCCCAGATCTGTGCCTCGACACAATCCTGTCTCGGCGCTCTACTGACAATTCCTTCGACCTCATTGCTTGGTTTTTGCTCTGACATGCACTGCACTGTCAATCATGTCCAATCAATTGAATTTACCACAGGTGGACTCCCATCAAGTTGTAGAAATATCTCAAGGAGGATCAATGGAAACAGGATGCACCTGAGCTCAATTTCGAGTCTCATAGCAAAGGGTCTGAATATTTGTTTCTGTTTTATATTTTTGATACTTTTGCTAACCTTTCTAAAAACCTGTTTTTGCTTTGTCATTATCGGGTATTATGTGTAGATTGATGAGGATTTTCATATAAAAAAAAAAAAATCAATTTTAGAATAAGGCTTTAATGTAACAAAATGTGGAAAAAGTCAAGTGGTCTGAATACTTTCCGAATGCATTGTGTATATATATATATATATATATTTAAATATATATATATATATACAGTGAGGGAAAAAAGTATTTGATCCCCTGCTGATTTTGAACGTTTGCCCACTGACAAAGAAATGATCAGTCTTTAATTTTAATGGTAGGTTTATTTGAACAGTGAGAGACAGAATAACAACAACAAAATCCAGAAAAATGCATGTCAAAAATGTTATAAATTGATTTGCATTTTAATGAGGGAAATAAGTATTTGACCCCTCTGCAAAACATGACTTAGTACTTGGTAGCAAAACCCTTGTTGGCAATCACAGAGGTCAGATGTTTCTTGTAGTTGGCCACCAGGTTTGCACACATCTCAGGAGGGATTTTGTCCCACTCCTCTTTGCAGATCTTCTCCAAGTCATTAAGGTGTCGAGGCTGACGTTTGGCAACACGAACCTTCAGCTCCCTCCACAGACTTTCTATGGGATTAAGGTCTGGAGACTGGCTAGGCCACTCCAGGACCTTAATGTGCTTCTTCTTGAGCCACTCCTTTGTTGCCGTGTGTTTTGGGTCATTGTCATGCTGGAATACCCATCCACGACCCATTTTCAATGCCCTGGCTGAGGGAAGGAGGTTCTCACCCAAGATTTGACGGTACATGGCCCCGTCCATCGTCCCTTTGATGCTGTGAAGTTGTCCTGTCCCCTTAGCAGAAAAACACCTCCAAAGCATAATGTTTCCACCTCCATGTTTGACGGTGGGGATGGTGTTCTTGGGGTCATAAGCAGCATTCCTCCTCCTCCAAACACGGCGAGTTGAGTTGATGCCAAAGAGCTCCATTTTCACTTTCACCCAGTTCTCCTCTGAATCATTCAGATGTTCACTGGCAAACTTCAGACGGGCATGTATATGTGCTTTCTTGAGCAGGGGGACCTTGCGGGCGCTGCAGGATTTCAGTCCTTCACGGCATAGTGTGTTACCAATTGTTTTCTTGGTGACTATGGTCCCAGCTGCCTGGAGATCATTGACAAGATCCTCCCGTGTAGTTCTGGGCTGATTCCTCACCGTTCTCATGATCATTGCAACTCCACGAGGTGAGATCTTGCATGGAGCCCCAGGCCGAGGGAGATTGACAGTTATTTTGTGTTTCTTCCATTTGCGAATAATCACACCAACTGTTGTCACCTTCTCACCAAGCTGCTTGGCGATAGTCTTGTAGCCCATTCCAGCCTTCTGTAGGTCTACAATCTTGTCCCTGACATCCTTGGAGAGCTCTTTGGTCTTGGCCATGGTGGAGAGTTTGGAATCTGATTGATTGATTGCTTCTGTGGACAGGTGTCTTTTATACAGGTAACAAGATTATATTAGGAGCACTCCCTTTAAGAGTGTGCTCCTAATCTCAGCTCGTTACCTGTATAAAAGGCACCTGGGAGCCAGAAATCTTTCTGATTGAGAGGGGGTCAAATACTTATTTCCCTCATTAAAATGCAAATCAATTTATAACATTTTTTACATGCGTTTTTCTGGATTTTGTTGTTGTTATTCTGTCTCTCACTGTTGAAGTAAACCTACCATTAAAATTATAGACTGATCATTTCTTTGTCAGTGGGCAAACGTACAAAATCAGCAGGGGATCAAATACTTATTTCCCTCACTGTATATATATATATATATATATATATATATATATATATATATATATATATATATGGGGGTTTGGAAATGAGGCAGACAATTACATTGATAGAAGCCACAATCTATCTGCAATTATTTAAGCTGATCTAACCCCCCCTCCCCCCAACATTATTATTTTTTTTAAATAATAATCTAAGTGTCAAGAGCGAATGCTCAGTGATCAATCTATGTGAAGAGAGAAGCTGTGGAATCTGACAGGGTTTGAGCTATTGTGCCACGCAGACCCGTAAGACCAGATAAACTTAAGACAGGCAAGGTGCACAGCCACGGGGTTAGCCTCAGCTCCCACACATGCCCAGTGCTGGAGATTATGGACACTAGAATTACAAGATGGAACTCTGGTAATGCTTCACGTTCGGTAGGTCTTTTGAATCATCTTTTGACAGCCTGTATGAATGCTATATTGATTTGGCATATCATTAGTCATGTCTGTGGAGATATCGCCATGTGATTTTATGTCTGCTATAACGTGAACGGAAGCTTGGGGAGATGTGGTTTGGGCTGGTAGAGGCTTTATCAATGACTGCAAACACCCACCTGCTTCAATAACGCCTGCTTCCAACACAAGCGGTCATTAGTCTGTGTCTAGTCAATCAATGACCGCCACGGATCAAATTGCTGTCACATTCAGTCAGTGGGTGTAATTACACAATGCAACCGTTTTGTTTTACTTTCATCCTCAATGTCGAATGTCAGAGTAGTATTTGTCATCATTACGGAATTAATCTGACTCCATGCCAAATGGCCACGCTCGTACAAATATTCCAATATCTATAAAAACCTTCAGCAATTACAGTAAAAACTGCTTTTTTTTTCTGGCTAAATACGGGGATTTAGAATCTTCCACTTTAATTTGAGCGATAACACTCCAATGGTTGCTGGCAGCTTTAAGGTATAATCTAAATGTGTAACAAAGCCTGACACTCAGAGGTCTCCCTATAGCTCATCGTCAAAGCGCAAAATAAATTCTGACGCTAGGAAATGGGATTCTTATCTGTCATCCTAGGGCCCTTCACTCTCCCCTCTGCAAACCTTCCGTAACACCCACCCCGGGGTCCAGCCTGCCCCCATTACTGTGTCTCTCATTGAGGGAGATAGGGGGAGCTCCCGGTACTCGGTGTGTGGACCCTCCACGGCCACTTCTGAACGGTTGTCTCATAGATGTCTCAACCTTGTCTGACTGGGGCAGCGTATCCCAGGGGCCTTGCGTCTGACTGGGGGACATAGCTGCCCACAGGACCAATATAGGACCAGAATAGGACCACAGGACCAGTAAATATTTTCTTAGCCCAAAATAAGTTGACTTAGATACAGTTAAATCGATCTGCTTGGAGTCAGATATTGCAGATTTGAGATCAAATACAGTAAGTGATTTCGAGAGCTATAAGGATCTATCTGCTAAAGAGGATTCTGAGATAATTGGCTTTAAAGTTCCTAAACCACATTGGTTTGAATGGTGTATAAATTTTTATCTTGTATTATTTTGAACTTAACAACATGAATTGTGGGTATTTAGAGTACTATATAGGTAGAGAACATTGAACAGAACAAGGCTATGTCAATAACTACATTCTGACAAAAATGCAGATAGAACCTTCTAGTCCCAAGCTCTTGATTTCTTGAAGCTAAGGTGTAGCTGAGGAGTCGGGAGAGAACTCTCGGCTGTGGGTTTTCACTGGTCCTTAGTGGCAGAATGGTCCCCATGACAATGGCCCCTGGTCACGCCACACTGACTGAACACAAACTCAACGCTCTGAGGACATGTGCACTGTACCAGAGAAAATAGACAGAACAGAAATAAGGAGAAGATTGTCTTTCGTTTCACTTCACTTGGTTGGCAAAGAGGTCCAGTCTGCCGAGTAACGCAAGGGTAACGGGCACCATTTTCTATTGTGTCTCCCGTCCTAAAGGTATTTTCCTAACATGTCATTAGAGCGCAAACACATCTAAATGTGTTTGAGCAGCTGGCCCAGTCCAGCCACTGGTAAACAAGGTTCCCTCATTATACTGTAGACTGCACAAGTGTGTGTGTGTGTGTGTATGTGTGGCTTATGTATAGCAAGCAATCTCATGCCTCTCCAATGAGGTGTGTGCTTTATAATGACAGTGTCTAGCAGTACCACACTAAGGTAATTGGATTCTTAGCAGGGGTAGGAGGAGGGAGATATGAGGGCCAGCGGTCTCGGGTGGCGGTCATGTGTCTCAAAGCAGCCTCACAGAATCGCTGGGTTTGTTTTAAGGATGGAACTATTTGATGATTGGCTTTGCCTTCTGCGACGGACCGACGATACACTCTTACCTTTACTTTATGTACCTCTCTATTACAGCCAATGTAAAGGAGCTTTATCTTCTAGATAGCAGGCACTTTAGGGTGTGTGTGTGTGTGTGTGTGTGTGTGTGTGTGTGTGTGTGTGTGTGTGTGTGTGTGTGTGTGTGTGTGTGTGTGAGTGTGTGCTACACGGCAGACTATAATAGCGAACTCAGCCTTGCTGTGCTTTTCTTGACATGTATGAGTAACCAAACCACAGACATGTTGTATTCATATTGAACCATTTCATGTATGGATATGAATATTGAACCATTTAATGTATGGATATGAATATTTAACAATTTCATGTATGGATATGATTATTTAACAATTTCATGTAGGATATGATTATTTAACCATTTCATGTAGGATATGAATATTTAACCATTTCATGTATGGATATGAATATTTCACCATTTCATGTATGGATATGAATATTTAACAATTTCATGTATGGATATTCATATTTAACCATTTCATGTATGGATATGAATATGTAACCATTTCACATATGGCTATGAATATTTAACCATTTTACGTTTGGATATGAACATTTAACCATTTCACGTATGGATATGAATATTTAACCATTTCACGTATGGATATGAATATTTAACCATTTCACGTTTGGATATGAATATTTAACCATTTCACGTTTGGATATGAATATTTAATCATTTCACGTATGGAGTCTACTAACCTATTCTCGTCTCTTATGTTGGGACAAGTATAATGGAAATAGACGTCTCCCGAGTGGCGCAGTGGTCGAAGGCCACTAGACATCCTGGTTCGAATCCAGGCTCTGTCGTAGCCGGCCGCGACCGGGAGACCCATGGGGCGGCGCGCAACTGGCCCAGCGTCGTCCAGGGTAGGGGAGGGAATGGCTGGCAGGGATGTAGCTCAGTTGATAGAACATGGCGTTTGCAACGCCAGGGTTGTGGGTTCGATTCCCACATGGGGGTATGAAAAAATAATAATGTATGCACTTACTAACTATAAGTCGCTCTGGATAAGAGCGTCTGCTAAAATGTAAAATGTAAATCTAAGTTACTGTAGGTTGAGTGGGCTAAGTGTCCCACCCCCCCACCCCCTCTTTTACGCTGCTGCTACTCTCTGTTTATTATTACATTTACATAATTTAGCAGACGCTCTTATCCAGAGTGCAGGTGCATTCAACTTATGATAGCCAGTGGGACAACCACCTTTTTTTTAATTCTTTTTTTTAAATGGGAGGTGGGGGAAGAAGGATTACTATTATCTATGCATAGTCACTTTAACTTTACCCACATGTACATATTACCTCAATTACCTCGACTAACCTGTGCCCCCGCACATTGACTCTGTACCGGTACCCCCTGTATATAGCCTCCCTACTGTTATTTTATTTTACTGCTGCTCTTTAATTATTTTTTATTTATCTATTTTTTACTTAACACAAATTTTTCTTAAAACTGCATTGTTGGTTAAGGGCTTGTAAGTAAGCATTTCACTGTAAGGTCTACACATGTTGTTTTCGGCGCATGTGGCAAATAACATTTGATTTGATTAGATTTTAGGTCAGACTGCTATGGGTTACGGCAGACTGGACAACTGTACCAAACAAACACTTACCTCAAATGCATCCACAAGATCATGTTTTTGTTTTGTTGTTTTCTGTTGTGGTGTGAAACACAGTTTTGTTTTGACCGTCCGAGTTTGTAACTTTTCTGACCTCTTAGGTGTGAAACCCTTGGCTTTTTCTGACACCTACTTCAGAAGGGACTCGTGAGAGGAGTGGCTGGCTGTACACGAGCAGCCATTGGCTAAGAGAAGTGACTCATATCCCTGGACCCTAGCGACAGAGCTCAAGGGGTTGAGAAGTGGAGACCCTCAGCACAAGCAGAGACCCCAAGGAGATACTTACTCTAGTTAACTGGATAAGGTTTGGAAATTATATCGCTAAGTGGTGTGTGCTGCAGCTGTTGAGGTGGCAGCAGTGGACTTGGGTTCACATTAGAACCCAACCGCCAGCAAAAACGTGGCAAGCTGCTTCCTGATGTAATGTGAGCCATATGCTTTTGAAAAACCCGAAGAACAGAATACAAAAAAAATCTCAAATTGACTCAACGAAGAAGGAGGAAGGAAACAAAGTAAGCAAGGTGATGTCAGGCCATGCCAAGGAGAGATTCTGTTCCATTTCAGACAAGGGGAACAAGTTACAGAGACAGCAATGGAAGGACAAACAAGGAGAGCTAGAGAGACAGAGGAGTGTATCCGGAGAGAGAGAGAGAGAGAGAGAGAGAGAGAGAGAGAGAGAGAGAGAGAGAGAGAGAGAGAGAGAGAGAGTTCCGTTTGCAGCTTACCGTTCTAGAAAACAAGGCAAGACAGAGGTAAGGGACTGACACATACACAGATAGACAGACAGGCAGAGATAGCCACACACACACACACACACACACACACACACACTTGGAAACAGAGATGGGGTTGGATGTACAAATATAGGTAGGGTCATGCCTGGTGTGGCCATTGATCAAGGATGCAGTGACAAAATGCCAACAGCACACCCAGGGGACAGGACGGAGTGTTGCATGCAACTGGTGCCCCATCAGTGATTCAGCAGCACTGTCTGCGTAGCTGTCCCCATCACTACCAACATAAATGTGAAGTGATTATCCCAAAGCCCTACACCCCCAACAAGGGGGCACAGCCAACACGTTGCACTGGTAGAAACAGAAAATGTGTTAAAATACATCTCCTCCCACTACCATGGCTTTCTGATGGCCAACCCCAGTCAAAGTTCTTCATTGTAAACCACTTAGGAATCGGACAGAAGACACAAAAACTCCAATCTATTTTTAAATTTAACATCCATGTACATTACTGAAATGATAATGCAATTGTGTGGGCTATCATTACATGGATGCTGTATGATTAATACACTCATTTGATCATGGCTAGGGATTCCACATATTTGAGCAATGCTCATTGATCTGGACAATTGAGCTATACTAATTTACTACCCTGTACCCCACAAAGGCTGCCCTGATCCATCCATAATCCAAGCAAATCCAGCTACACTGTCTGAGTTTTTCAGAGATTAAAGCCTTAAAGTGGAACTGACAGCGTTTTAGCAACATGCAATCTTATTAAAATCTGTTCATATACAACCCCAGGAAGAATATTACACATTTTTTTGGTACATTTTCTGACAAGTGAGCACTTAGATATGGTCATTTTCACGTTTTCATAAATTCATAGAATGTTTGGGAATGACATATATTAAGGCATTTGTGAAAATTCTATAGAAATATAAAGTGAGAAAGCAGCCGTGCGTTTGGACAATTAATAGACACTGCAGTAAATAAAACGTAATAACAACATCTGTCTTGTCCAGTACCGGAGTCTAAGCAGACAGGTGTGCCATAGCCAATCAGAGCTACAGTCGGCCTATATGCAAACAAACCACACGGGCCTGCCATCATTCACGTTGAACTGGACTGTGTGTTTACAGGAAGTAGCAACAGCGAGACTTTAGATCATTAGAACGCCTTAAACCTCAACACATAACTCAAATCTTTGTATACAGTATGTAACCCCCTAAGAAAATCTGGAGACTTATGGGAGAATGTACACGTAATATCCTGACAGCTCCACAGTCCTCAAACAACATTGAATATTAGATTAGTTAAGCCCTCAGTACACTCCTGCACATAATGTTTACCATGATGTTACTTGTGTGGGGCTGTTTTTAGCAAGCAGTGTTTCAATTATTTAGATGTGTTCCTGGCATCTGGGAAAACATTTACAGGCCTCTGTTGATCAGCTGGAATTAATTCAGGAGGTGGGGCCTATGAGGTGCAGTGAAGGCTTCTGATTGGATGGTTTTGCTGCCTGTCCTCTGATTCCGACACCCACCTGTCTGCACCTTCCCTCACGCCTCTCTTAACGTGGTTCAGCAGAAAGCCATGGCAGTCACTGCCCACTGGGCACAGACGTCATTTCAACGTCTAGTTTTGATTTACATTTGGTTGATTGTCAACTAATGTGAATTCAACAACACAAAATCACCATGTCATTGGATTTTGGTTAAAAGTTGGTTGAAAAAAAGACGAAATACCCTTACGTTGATTGCTTTTTGCAAATTCAATTAGTTTTGAACATTGATTCAACGTCATCACATTGATTTTTTGGGGGTTAAAATGACGTGGAAACAACGTTGATTCAACCAGTTTTTTGCCCAGTGGGTGGGGAGTTAGGAAATGCTTTGTGTCTCAGTGACGTGGGTTAAAGTGGACTTGCTGTTGACAAAGGAAAACCAAATATGAACCGAAAGTAAAGAAAAATAAAGAAACTGGGAAACTTTGACCGGTTTGTTTGACAATGGAGGATACATTGCATCATAGTTAGCACCATGACATATAAACCCAGGTTGGAAAATAATAAACTCTAAAGGTAAAAAGCGGTTAAAGACCATCACACCCTTTTGCACTTTCTAAGGTAACCCTTATCCTGCAGAAGAACAGCATATTGTGCAGAGTGAATGTCATGTTCATAGGGCAAAAGTAAAGTTATTTTTGTCAGGTTGAAGTCTGGGAGAAATCATCATTGATCATTCATAAACCATTAAATCACATTATCAAAAGATGATCTGCATAGTACTGAATCAAGAAAGTCATTACAAAACAGAATAATCTTTGAACCCTGAGTATATCCTCATAAGACACATTCACAGTTCAAAGGCGACGAGAACGTCAACGTCGGCATTCCATGGTTCTAGCCTGGAGCCAAGAAGCGAGCTCATGTCTTCACAAAATATCTGCATGATTAAAGGTCACCAGAAGACACAAACACATTGTTGACCCCTGCACCACAGAATCCCACCAGCCCACCCACACATGCACCACAGAATCCCATCAGCCCGCCCACACCCCACACAGAGTAGAGAGCAAATGGGCTACATACTGGCTTGCAAGGTTTTCTGGGATATTTCGTTGGTGAAGGCTCCGATGCCTTTGTTGGAAATGGCAGCCAGAGAGAAGTAGTACTCCGTGTTTGCCCGCAGACCCTCAACGACGTATGTAGCAGTGGGGCCGAAGGTTTTGGTCACCTGTTGGTGGAGAAAAGTGAGGCATGCTTTTGACTGAAATTAAATATCACTGGAGCTTTACTGTACCTCATGTTTGTTCCTTATTCCACCTTGTTCGCTGAACACCTAGTGTCTTCTATGAGTACTTAAAGGCAAAAGCTTGGTCAACACTCTTCCCACAAAAGCACAAGCATATCTTACCTGGCTGCCAAAACTGCCCTCTTTGTACCGGAGTTCAAAGCTGATGATCCCCTCTTTCTGGAAGGCAGGTTCCCAGGTCAACTCCATGCTTGTGTCGGACACAGCACCAACCTGGAACTTTGTTGGCTGTCCGGGGACTATGATAGACAAAGAGAAATTGAATTAGTGACAGTGATCATTGCAGTGAACCCTTCTTTTATAGGGACTTTCAACTACAGTACAGGATTTTAATGGATCACTTGTGGTATGCACTCATCCCTAGTAAAACCACACAGACATGTTGATAGGAGAGTTGAACCCAGAACCCTAACCTCCTTGTAGCACTTTGACGTGGATGGGGTCAGAGAAGGGCCCGTCGCCCACCGAGGTAAAGGCCAGGACACGGATGGTGTACGTCTCAGACGCCACAAGGCTCTGGATGGTGGTGATAATGCTATCCTGGACATTATGGATCTGCCATAGGCTCATGGGCTGGGACGGGTCCATGGTGTAGTACACCCGGTACCCTTTGATCTGCCCGTTGGGCTCCTCAGGCTCGTCCCAGCGCACCATCATGGTGTTCTGGGAGATGATCCGGGCCTGGATGTTGCGGGGCGGACTGGCCGGGGCTTGTTCCCCGGTCCGGGTCTCCACCGGCGCACTGGGGGGGCCCTGGCCGATGGTGTTAAAGGCAGAGACGCGGATCTCGTACTCGGTGTTGGGGTAGAGGCCCCCGATGCTGTATCGCGTAGTGGTGATGCCGTCCATGGTCTCAAACTTGCTGTCGGGAGACTTGGCGCGGTACTGGATGATGTAGTAGGAAACGGGGTCCGGGTTACCGGAGTCCCAGGTGATGGTGACACTGGTGGCCGTGGTCTCGGTCACCATGGGGGTGCCTGGGGGCTTGGGCAGGGCTGTGGGGGTCAGGGGGGGGGAGGGGTGAAGAGGGACTTTTAAATTACTCAGATGCAGACATATAATTATCATTAAGATGCCACATCATAACACATCTAAAAGCTGGTTTTTCCCCGAACACAACAGCAGTACTAATAGCCTAGAAGAATTCCTGTGCCCCATCTTACACTTGACAGTAATTTGCGCCACCGCCTCGATGATGCCCAGACTGCTCATGGCCACACACGTGTAGTTGGCAGACTCTCGCACGCCGTTGAGCTCCAGAACATTCCGGCCCACTGGCATCTCGTCTTCCGGCGTCAGGTCCTCCGAGTTCAGCATCCATTTGACGTAGGGCATGGGCGACCCTACCGCCACGCAGGTGATGTTCACACTGCCACCTGGCATCATCTCGTGACTGGTCGGCGGGATGGAAAAGCGAGGGGGCACGCGGCGGACTGGGAGTGGGGAGGAGGGAGGGAGAGAGAGAGAAAAAGAGGTAGCAAGACAGGAAAATGAAAAATGGACCCATTCAACGGCATCCATTATTACATCTACAGAGAAAATCACAAGACAACTGAAACTCAACTAAATCTAGTACGTTTCTCTAGTACGCACTTTTCAAAGTTACATAAAAACACAAATAATGAGAAGGAACTGAACTAACAAGAACTGCTTCAACAACAATATAGATTGACGTTAAAGCAACGATTCATAGCAACAAGGTTCCATTGACCAAAATTTGACCCATCACAGCACAATTAAAGACACAAAAATCTATTATGAGTTTCTCATCTTTGAAAACTGACCTACAGACAGAATGTGTTTCTACAACGTGGAGTTAACATCCATGAAGACAGAGTGTAATATTTGAGGGAGTACTGTATGATCGATGCCATACAGTAAACAGAAACTTCCTGTCCTCTCAGCCACTTTCAGCAAACCAGGAAGTTGGCCATTATAGGCCCCTCCCACGGCACAGGAAGAAAATGACATTTCTCCCATAGTATTCAATGGATAGAGTGGTTATAGTCGGAGTTGGGGCCTCATGCATCTGATTGATAAACAGGCTCGTGCCCTTAGCCCTAATGGTATCTGCAAGCTATGGCTAAAGATGAGAAACTTTAATCAGATTTTTGTGGTTTAGGGTAGATCCACTGGACAAAGCCTTCTGAAGATCTGACACGGTTCCATTGATAGATGCAGCTATCAGTCCCACAGACAGCATGCATAATAGATTGAGGTAAATCAAGGAGTAAATGATAAATAAGAAATCCAGATATAAAATTGAGATAGAATGCATTGAGGAATATAACTGAAGGGTCGCTAGCATGCCCAGACAAAGACGATCAGAGAGGAAAATATAAATATCTGATTAGGAATTAAGAAAGAGAGAGAGAGATACAAAAGAGAGAGAAAGGAGGGGTGGGAGGAGGAGGACAGGGGGGGAAAACCCACTTCAATGCTGTGTAAGCTTTTTTTTTTTTTTTGTTCCAGCCAACTTTACCTAATGTGACAGTTGGCACATTGTCACATCGCAGTCTGGCAGAAGTAACACAAAAATAAGTATAGAGAGGAACAGCTAGTGTGTTTATAAGAGGACATAAAGAGACAGCTGTAGTAGTTGTAGCTAGAGAGGGACTGTCAAAGACAGGAAAAGAAGTCAAGAAACAGACCGACGGGAGGTAGAGGAAGAGCTGGGGGGGAAGGTACAACACAATGGACGTCCAGGGTGGGAGAGAACTGGGGGTAGTTGGAATGGTCAGATAAAGTTGATATCATGGGGTTGAGAGTGGGACGAAGGTTAGGTTGGGTAATAGTTTGCGTTTATGTGAGTATGCATAGTATATCTACGTGTGTGATACGTGTGATGTAATGATATGTGTGTGTGTGTGTGTGTGTGTGTGTGTGTGTGTGTGTGTGTGTGTGTGTGTGTGTGTGTGTGTGTGAGACACAATGTGTATGAGGCTATGGGACAAGAAAGGTCCAGAGGGAGAGAGATGTAAAGAAACTAAAACGATGGAGAATATGCTGAGGCTCAGACTTAGAGACAGACGGACAGACGGGGAGGATAAGGAGACGGATCACGAGGCAGAACAGAACAAACCCGAGCAACAAGACAGCAGACTGAAGGGACAGACAAACAAGACACTGATGGGCAAGATAATGTACTTTACACAGATGGAGGGGAGAGGGTAGGGGAAGGTAGGAGGGGAGAGGGTAGGGGAAGGAAGGAAGGAAGGGAGAGGGGGGAGAGGGTAGGGAAAGGAAGGAGAGGGAGAGAGGGTAGGGGAAGGAAGGAGGGGAGAGGGGGGGAGAGGGTAGGGGAAGGAAGGAGGGGAGAGGGGGGGAGAGGGTAGGGGAAGGTAGGAGGGGAGAGGGTAGGGGAAGGATGGAGGGGAGAGGGTAGGGGAAGGATGGAGGGGAGAGGGTAGGGGAAGGATGGAGGGGAGAGGGTAGGGGAAGGAAGGAGGGGAGAGGGGGGGAGAGGGTAGGGGAAGGTAGGAGGGGAGAGGGGGGAGAGGGTAGGGGAAGGAAGGAGGGGAGAGGGGGGGAGAGGGTAGGGGAAGGAAGGAGGGGAGAGGGGGGGAGAGGGTAGGGGAAGGTAGGAGGGGAGAGGGTAGGGGAAGGTAGGAGGGGAGAGGGTAGGGGAAGGATGGAGGGGAGAGGGTAGGGGAAGGATGGAGGGGAGAGGGTAGGGGAAGGATGGAGCGGAGAGGGTAGGGGAAGGATGGAGGGGAGAGGGTAGGGGAAGGATGGAGGGGAGAGGGTAGGGGAAGGATGGAGGGGAGAGGGTAGGGGAAGGATGGAGGGGAGAGGGTAGGGGAAGGAAGGAGAGGGAGAGAGGGTAGGGGAAGGATGGAGGGGAGAGGGTAGGGGAAGGATGGAGGGGAGAGGGGGGGAGAGGGTAGGGGAAGGATGGAGGGGAGAGGGTAGGGGAAGGATGGAGGGGAGAGGGTAGGGGAAGGATGGAGGGGAGAGGGGGGGAGAGGGTAGGGGAAGGTAGGAGGGGAGAGGGTAGGGGAAGGATGGAGGGGAGAGGGTAGGGGAAGGATGGAGGGGAGAGGGTAGGGGATGGATGGAGGGGAGAGGGGGGGAGAGGGTAGGGGAAGGTAGGAGGGGAGAGGGTAGGGGAAGGATGGAGGGGAGAGGGTAGGGGAAGGATGGAGGGGAGAGGGTAGGGGAAGGATGGAGGGGAGAGGGTAGGGGAAGGAAGGAGAGGGAGAGAGGGTAGGGGAAGGAAGGAGAGGGAGAGAGGGTAGGGGAAGGAAGGAGAGGGAGAGAGGGTAGGGGAAGGATGGAGGGGAGAGGGTAGGGGAAGTGGTAAAGAGTAAAGAGACTGTGATTCTGGCCAAAGTAAATAAAAAACATGGCTCAAAGTGGGTTTGAGGTCTCACACACTGGGGCTTCAAATCAGAGATTAAACTGCCCCCCCCATCCCCCGGCTTGTTGCCAACAAAAACCAGGGGTGCATACAGGTTAAAGGGGGGAAGAGGGGGCATAGAGGAAAAATGCCATTCCAAACACACCGTGTCGATCCAAATGGGATTCATTCAATCGTAGTTTCGGATAACCTTGACTGTTTTTTCACGAGGGAGAGCACCATTCAGCTTACAGCACACTTCCTCTAAAAGGATTTACCTGTTTGTGTACACCACCGAGCGTGCATATCAATAAAGTAACTCTGGGTTGTGATCTTTAATACATAAACCAAGCTTGTGCACAAGGAGACATCTAAGAAATGTTCTTCTCTACTACTCAGAATCTGAACTGTAGAATCAATCGCAATTGTTTGGTCACAGACTTGTGGAGGTATCTCCCCTTTTACAGTAAGTGTAAAATGATTAATAATGCATTCCCTCACATGAGTATGGTCTCCATTGGGTGATAATCATATGATCCTAAACACCCACACCAGTGCTCTTCCAGAGTACCTTAGAAAAAAACCTCTAACTCACTGACAATGTCAATTGCTAGCTCAGCGTGTCACAACCCAACCTTGTGGTCAACGTGCTCTATTCAGATGAAGTAGCAGTAAATTAGCTCCTGGTTACTACATATTTCCCTCCAAGAGAAATGTTTTGTGAATTACTTTGGTGTTTAGTTATAGTAAAATAGATAACTCAAATGCATTATGTCAAAAATACACAAAATAAAGCTTAACACCGTTGCACATTTTTAGACAAGAATTACTATTTCCAAAATGGTCTCCTATTTGCAAAAACTAAAATAAAGTGGGCACCATATTCACGAGAAGTGGCAATCACAACGCCAACAAAACGGTGGCATAACATTATGTCTTTCATAACAGGTCATGACTGAATCACAACCAACCCTCCACTTACATCAACAGGTATTACTTTTGTTAAGAGGCAGGAGAGTAGGTAGCTTTAACATCTGACCTTTCAGAACAATGTCATATCTGTTGTCATATCTGTTATGGATTTTTGTCATGACCCCCCCCGTGCTGTCCTGGTACGTATGATGTCACTCTTATGACAGACGTTTTGTAGTGCACTTCAAGTAAAGTACCGGCCCCAAAAATGGCCATAGCCCTATTCCAATCCCTCCCCAAAATGTACTTATTGAAGAATGCATGTGAAAGGGCAGCCCATTCCTCACACGGACATGCACGGGTGTGGGTATGGCATGAGTAACAGATAACAGTCAGGCATCCTTTCATCAACAAGGCCCGACACAAGATAACCAGTACAGTCCAAACATGTCACCAAAGCCCATCCAAGCATGCCATTCAGAATCTAGTATGGTGTGGGTCACACTCAAAATCAAAGAAAGGAAATCCAACTTAAAATTCACAAAACCATTGAGTCTTAACAGCATAGCCAACATCACAGTGTGTGGGTGTGTTCCTCAAAGCTCTGTACCAAGACCATTGGATGTTGTTGTTGTTTTTTTTTTTTGGGGGGGGGGACGACTCACGGCCACTTAAATACCGTTGCCAAATTTGAAACACTTGAATATTAAATAAGTACATTTATAAGGGAAGTCCAATTAGGTTTAATTGTATGGACATTGGAATAGGAGAACACCAGTTTTGGTTTTGACGGTTCTGTTCTCTCCCTTGGGGTGGGAGTCAGACAATGGACGGAGCATTGGTGGTTGAGTGAATTAGGTTTTTACAGAAGATTATGTAACCTTTCACCCTTGGCCACCACTTACATCTAACGCTATGCATTTATGTAGCTTTTGATCAATTCTGATTGGCTCTACCCTCAGAATGTCTCCAGGATATCTGTTTAAACAGAGCATCATTAGTTCAAGGTCAGACAATAAACTGCAGCTTGGTTATATCCTATCCATCTTGAGATGGGTCGGCTGACAGTAGCAGATAAAGCTGGGCCCCTCAGTATACTGTTGCAGGTCGACATTTGCATCTCGAGTCAATGCCTTCACCCCACTACCATTACCTTGATGTAGTACTGTATTCGAAATGAGTATGGGATAGAGTGGAGTGGACGGCTTTATCATGCACCTGGTACTGTAAGCTCTCTCTCTCTCTCTCTCTCTCTCTCTCTCTCTCTCTCTCTCTCTCTCTCTCTCTCTCTCTCTCTCTCTCTCTCTCTCTCTCTCTCTCTCTCTCTCTCTCTCTCTCTCTCTCTCTCTCTCTCTCTCTCTCTCTCTCTCTCTCTCTCTCTCTCTCTCTCTCTCTCTCTCTCAAACCCAGCAAAAAAATAATAAGAATCCCAATTGCATTGACACGTCTCCTCATTCACAAAGACGAGGAGCCCAACCGGCACATATAGAATAGTGATCATAATAGACCACAAATTTGGACTCGGTAACAAAGACATCATCCTATTTCAAGCCCCACTGTGGTGATAAAGACAGCTCAGTGGACGAAGGTGAAGAAGCAGTCAAGAGAGAACGCCAGAGTACTGCGCTAACTCTAAGTGGGCGGTATGTGGAAGGAGTTCAGTGACAAAATGGAGGTCAGAAGAAGGCGGACATTATCGGCCATTTTGGTGAGGCAGTCTGTTCTGTCCCAAAATGAAGAAGGGGGAAGCCAAAATAATGTGTGGCCTTTAGTGTCACCTTGAAGCTGAGATTACACCCTCTCGGTGCCTGAGGACACAGGCGTGATATGGAGATCCTGAAGTTACACTCATGGAGTGAGACCGAGCACATTTACATAGAAACCACATGGGGCTGCCTACATCAACACACCTTGGCTGGCTCATCAAAATGGAGATTATTACATGAGGGATACTGACAGAAATCCTGGCTGGATATCTGATAACAGCAAACAGTAGGTTCAGAAGATTTTACAGTGCCTCACTTTTCCATCATCGTACAGGTGGAAGACAAGCAGCCAAATGATTATGCAGATATGTCTCAGCTTGGCCGAGAATTATCAGATTGGAAAGATTATAGAAATTAGGTCGAGACTGGGAGTAAATTGATCTCTGTTTTGTGCCAAAAAATATGCATTTCTTAATTCATACAGGGCTCCAAGGATACAGATATCTGTGGTTTTGAGGCAGGCTATCATCTCCAGGACTCCTTTAAACAAACATCTACTTAGAAATGGCTGGCTTCCACATTGGCCAGCGAGAAAATAAGGTGTAATCTAGCTTTCTTTCCCAACAGTTACACAGAAATGCACAGCAGGACATGCAAGCACATTCAAAACCAGGCAGGCATCGTAGTAGGAGTGCAACATTCACATGCAATTAGCACAGCACAGTGTTCCTGCATCATTGACAATGTGGATTAAGTTTTTATTATATTTCTCCAGACACTAACTACAAACCAACTACATTAATATGTAGATATCAATATAGGTCTGCAAAACAAGCGAACAAAATTGAATCATTGGCCAAGTCTTCTGGGCTCACTTGTTAAATTTCCTTCGGCGGGATCATGTCATAGTTTGAGGACTCTATTGTGAGAGGACAAAAATGGGAGAATATCGACCCTGCGGTATTCAAGGCGTCAATTGGTTGAGTGTCCATTTATAACTAATTGGTGCAAGGTACAGTGGGAACCGACAAACCCCTCATTTGTGTCTGAGATGAGTGAGGGCTCAAAAGAGATGATTAGGTACATTTGCCTAATGAACTGTGTCGCTGAACGGTGTTGAGACAGAGGATTTCAAAGGCAGCGGTGGCTTAGTTGAGACGGACGAGGAGAGAAGACACACAGAAGAGACCACGCATGTTGAGAGCCCCACAGCACAGCAGTTTGTGGGTCAACTATTGTGAGATGTCAGTAACCCTCAACTGCAACTTGTTGGTTCCACTGCCCATAGTAGTGTTAGGTTGAGGGGAGGGATACGGTACAGTGTGTCATTAGGTTTGTCTAAAATAGTGGGTAGTCCGGACCAGGTCCTATCAGAAGCCACTAAAAGTATTGGTGATTACAACCACTAAACGAGGAAACGTAAAACTAATGCCAATAAAATCCCAAGTCCTGGGAGACATGGCAAAGTGTTTCATTATTTATTCTTCCCCTTCTGCGTTGGCGAGCGTACAGGCAGAGAGGTGACCCTGTCTCTCTCCGAGGCAGCCTACAGGCCTGCATGGGGGAGACATGCCCAGGGGAGAGTGCAGCCCTCCACTCTGCAGCAATTATTAAAGGGACTATTTTGTCGCAGTTGGAACCCAACGTGGTTCTGGACATGCTTTTGCAGAACCAGCAGGGCCACTTTACAGAGAGACAGAGCTCGTATTCTTGGGCCTTATCCTCAGCAGATCCATAGATAGACATCTAACATGCAGAAAATATAAATATATCATAGTTCTCAGAGGAGACAGCTAGGGGAAGTCAGTGAGCAAGTCTGCTATCTCTTCTGCCTGAATGAGTGATATGCCTGATCGAACAAACTTGTTGAACCTCATGTATTTCCGTCGCCCAACAACCTGGCTCTTGCCCAAAATCTATGTAATTTATTCATAAGCACTCTGGAGAGGTAAAATGTACAGGCAAGTTCACTGCAGTCGGTGACATGAGATTTAATACAGATCTGTCTCTGATTCGTATTAATATCTGCTGCTCCAAATTCAGCACACACCGACTGTTACACTTTATGTCAAAAACTCCTTCGAAAGCTGACGAGAAGCTAGATTCAAGACACTCAATTTAGACGCGAGCGAACGAACAGAGCTTTGGTCTGCAATTAATTTGGCATCCTCTCGTCGGTATTAGATCGGGGTTATAACGCAAACGCATCAAAAAACCAACTGCTCCGTATTTGTTTTTGTCCAATTTGAGAACCTTAATTACCCGCCTTGCATCAATCTGAAAATCAATTCAGACATGCTGAAAAGGTGGCCCAATTAATAATAAAGCAGAGTTTGATTGAGTCTGCCGGCTGCTGAAGGACAGGCAGCAGTCAGGCAACAAACCAAATGTATCTGATTGCCTTCATTGGAAAATATAAAAACCCATGCAGAAGTCATTATATTGGCTATTGATCTTCATTATACTGTAAAAGGCACCTCTAATAGCGGCGTGAAATATCCACTGAACCCAATCTAGCCCAATCAGGTCTAATGTTTAGTAATGGATTGTTATAAATAAGATGACAGGAACACTGGCTGTGTACACACTTATTATTTCATCACGAAGGGATTCAAGAAGCAACAACTTTACTAAGAAAAAAAAAAAACGACCACAAACAAAATAACCACAACTAACACTTATTGTTTTTAAGGAAAATGAAGTTACAAAACGGAAAAAAACGACGGATCACACGACACCAACACCACCACCACACAAAAGGAGTAACTAAAAGAAGAAGCAAACTAAGTTCTCAATTAGGAAAATAGTGGGTGGGTAACAGAAGTAGTACAGAGTGAAACAAATTGAAAAAACAAACAAAAATACAGGAAATAATGCAGAAAGAAAAGACAACGCCCAAAGGAATTCTGTTCAGGCATGCAAGCGTAGTTACATTCTCCCATCATGCATCAGGCCATGTTATTTCCAAGTGGTACGTTTCCATGACAACAAGTGCAAGAAAGCTTTCAAAGCAGAAGCAATACCAAAGGATACCAACGAGAAAAGGCCCCACAATGCAAACTTAAAAGTAAGAAACAAAACCCGAACTAAATGGGTTTGTTTGAATCATTTCTTCTTTTGAATAAGAATAAAGAAAATTGTCCTTCATAAATATTTAGCAGTTTTGATATAATTTGTTTAGAATTTCTTCAAATTAGTAATGAATTGAGCTTTGTAATAAATAAATAGATGTAAAATTTTCAACATGTTTTTTTTTTTATGTGGGTAAAAAAAGTAAAAAATAAAAAACACACCAACCTTCTCGAAGCTCTGAGGGATGTAAAGGGGTTGATGCAGAACACAATGACATGAGGAGAAGAGAAAAATAGGGGAAACACAGAGAGAGTAAAAAAAGCCACCTCAAGGCGTTTAGCTGTAGCTACATTTCTATTTTGTTTTTCCTCGGCTCTCTGTCTCTGCTACCAGTGACAGCCATCTTTAAGAAACTTGCCTGGCCACTTAAATAAGATTTGACCCAAAAACAAATCAGATTCACCCCAGTGGCCTGTTAGGAAAAGTGGGCCACCACTGGAGTCAAATCAAGCGTATCATCATTATAAAGATTCACAAGCTCCTTAGCCAACCATGGTGGCCAAATTTGCTTTCATCAGAGAAGGAAACAAAATACAGAGAAAATAAAGAAAACCAATGAAACAACCCCAAGGTAAAAAATTAAATAACCAATAGAAGGACACAGTTTGTGCTCAAATTAGCAGCTACAGTATAAAATATATTTACTTCAACCAGGTGGTTATGACCAAGCCAAAAGGTGACATTTTGACAATGGACTGGTCTGTGGCTGCAGTCTTCTAAACAACTACTGCAAATACTGATATTGGGTAATGTTCACTTGAGGTTTGATCCCTACTGGAGCTGCTAATTTCAAGTGTAATTTGATTTGTGATCAAAACATACTAGTCAACATCAAATATTAGAATTGATTGATAAACTAAAACCAAAAAGAGACAGTTGACACAATCACAAATAACATGTGTGCCCCTGGATACATCTCGGTCTTCTGTACAGACCGTCCTGGTCTTTTAGGAAAATAAAAAAGGTGCTGTTGCTTTTGGGGATTGCATCAGTTACTGGAACTAAGCTATGGTGTGAGGACACAATGTCTATTTTGACTATAGAACTCTTCTATACATTCTAAGATTACACAATGTTCCCAATAAATGTTTGTTTATCACATCAGTGGGTCTTCTATTCTGCCACAGAGGACATATGCTGCTTGACTCCGAGTACCAAAGCATCACAGAGACTGCACGGCCACTTAGAGATGCAGTCCGGTATCTTAAGCACTTACAAATTCTTAACATATTGTCTTTTCTTTTTTTTGCAGGACGTAACGTATCATGCGAAATAGATGACGTAGTACACAATTGTTGGGGACCCGTTTTGGCTCGTGAGCGCTACTTTCAAAATTACTGGCTGAAATTATACAAAAGCTTTAAGATGGCCCTTTAATAGAGGAGTGGTAATATAGCGTTAGGACTTTTAGTAAGCAGCTCCTCCTGAGGCCATGAAGACAACAGCAACAATGAAAAGAGAGCTTCCTGACCCATTTTTATAATGTAAGACTTGTGAATTATTTAGTGGGAACAAAGTTATCTGCTACACTGCCGGTACAAACTGAGCAGATATGTAAGGCATCTTTTTTGAATATGCACACAATAAATAACACATGCCTAAATATGAATCTGCCTCTTATTAAAGCCGCCTCAAGAGGGATTAATTGTCTTTTAGCGTTAGTGGCAGGGAGCAACTATTGTTTTCATCGCCTGTTTTGTAAGAAAATGAAATATTTCCTCAGATTCATTGTTCTTCGTATCTTCACAATTTCAGAACATAGCACTTTAAATTACGTAATTTAAGACCAAACTCCAAAATAGTAATGTGGGAATGAACAAGTTTCTACTTGTTTCTATTATAGCGATGCTGTAGGCATTTTATTGCAGTTCAAACCGTTTTTCTCAATCTGAAAGGAAGACTGGGGGTTGACATTTTGATTGGTTTGCACTAGGTTTTGCCACCCAATCAAAATCAGACTTACCGTCACATTCCTGTGCCTGAAAATGTATCAGAAAAAACATCCTCGGAGGCTGGCTTTAAGACCATTACTCAGAGAATCACATGGGCGATTTACAGCAAACACATTTAGAAGCCTATTACAAGTTTCACACCCCTACTTTACAAATTACTGACCGCAAACTTTGTGGTCATAAAAGCATCCATTTTGTATACTGTATCTGCTATTTAGGGTAGATGGGGCTTTCAGAGAGGGCCAATTTAAACGTAACATTATAACAGTACCTGGAGGGTTAGCTGGCGGATACAGTTAAACACTCTCCACCATCACTGCAAGTGAAATTAACATTTATGGGGAACAATACTGGTATCAATGCCACAATAAATATATTAATAAGTCTGATTTTTCTACACAATAGTGGCCTATTCGAAGTTAAGTACTTGTATTTCCCCCCTGGTCACCGTTTGTTAAAATTTTACTTGGTAGTGCACTCAGACTGAGCTTCCTCTGGCAGCCATTTCTGTCAACGGACTAGAATGTTTTCTGGCCTCCGGCACCTTGTTGCACCCTACCTCGCACATATAGGTTAGCAGGGGATGAGTAGCGCACGCCTTCCACGTTAGACGCCACGCACTCGTACTTCCCCTGGTCCGTCTCCTCGCTGTTCTCAATCTGCAGGGCGCCTGGGAAAGACAACACCCGACAAAGAAAAAGAGAGAGAGAGAGAGAAAGAGAGAGAGAGAGAGAGAGAGAGAGAGAGAGAGAGAGAGAGAGAGAGAGAGAGAGAGAGCGAGAGAGAGAGAGAGAGAGAGAGAGAGAGAGAGAGGAGAGAGAGGAGAGAGGAGAGAGAGAGAGAGAGAGAGAGAGAGAGAGAGAGAGAGAGAGAGGGAGAGAGTAAGAGAGAGAGAGAGAGAGAGAGAGAGAGAGAGAGAGAGAGAGAGAGAGAGAGAGGGAGGGAAGGGAAATGACTTGATTAGTAATTCCATAACGGCAGGGGAGTCAGAAACCTTTTTAATGGAAAGTATCCCTTATACATTTCTCAAAATTGTTCTCTTAATATGAATACATACTGCTGTGATAAGTAGCCTCCCACTCTAGCCTCGCTAACCCATGATTTAAAAAATATATAAATTAAATTGGTGAAAAGTATACATTTGCTGTTAAATGTTGATGGAAAGGATCCTCGGACATGTTGTTCTACCCACGAGTGCCAGAGGTGTGATAGACAGGCTACTGAGAGGATAAAATTGAATGGGGATTGACACATAGAATTCACTGAAGGAGTGTGGGGGGTCGTGGGAAGATCTCCTGACAAATGGTTCATCAGTTCATGTCCAAAACAAGTAACGTTGAAGTGCTCTGCTTAGTGCAGCACTTCTATCCTCGCTGCAGCCCCACCACGGAAATAATTGCTAACATTAACCACGTTTCCATCCACAGTGTTTATGCAAGTAAAGTCATGCCGTATACAAATTTTTTTTACGACAGGTGTGATGGAAACAGGAAGTGTAGGTACATTTTCATAAACGTCGACGGATAATTTATTCGTTCGACGTGGTGGGATCTTTCTTTTTGTCTGTAAAATTAATTATGCGACAATTGCGGTGGAAACTCCTTTATCAAATATTGATATAATAAACCATCATGAGGAAGTAAACTTGGGAGTCACGGCAGGATATGCTACGTTGTAGGCTACTACCACTACGACGTGGGAAAAGCATTAAGAGTTTATAGGCAGATAAAGTAAGATATGATGAACTTCACGGTGGTTAGGCCTATATGATGAACGGTGATGAGCTGGAAGAAAATGTCCAATAAATATTGAGGGTTTTATTTGAATGCTGGTGACATGATGACTGATGTTGGGCTGCAATGATCAAATTAAAATGATATTGCTCTTATCCATATTATTTATCGCAACAGTTTTTTTGGGGATAAAACCTTTGCTAGAGTTGATAATGCGATGAAAACACATAAAAAACTTCTGCTTTTTATTCGGTACATGGAAACTTAAGGCCAAAACATTTTTTTTTTATGTGCTCTGTGTCATCACGCACAGCATTTTATCCGCAACAAGTCAGTTTGATGGAAACACACCTTGTGGCATAATGTGTATATTTTTGTATGCATATTTTTTTTTATATTCACATGGAATTCTGTCGCTAATTGGATGGAAACCTAGCTAGTGAGATAACTAATTGTGTATGTCCGCATCAGTCACTATAGCAACAGCTTTAACCTTAGAACACGCCAGGTAAAAGATGACATACAAAGCCCAGGTTCATGTTCAAGTCTCAATATTGGGAACCGAAGAGTGAGACTGGCTCAAGCTAACACAGTAAACAGTGTGGAGAATAAAGTGGATGGAAAACAGAGGTGAAACTATGGGGTGTCAGATCATTCCTCGTTAACGCGTGACGATGATATCATTAGGGCTCCTGCCTGGCTCGGGCCAACTGACAGATTGCCGTCCCTGCCTCCCTGACAAACAGAGCGCCGGCGCTCGTTAGAGTTTAGCCAAGGCACATCAATACGCCACTGGGCCTGTGCTCCTTTGCCAGATACAACACCCCTTCAGAAAACAGATATATCCCTGCAGAAATCTAACATGTTAAAGTGACCCTAACATTCAGGTGTAAACAGGTCCCTATAAACAGCTATGTGTTATATTACTTCCTCTGACAACCTGCTTCAATGTCCACCTAGGATCTCTAGCTCAGAGTATGTGCAGCGTGAAAGAATAGAATGAAACTAGATTCATTTTGAATTCTCTTCTTTATGTTCCCTTTTTCTCTCTCTTCAGATTGGCTCATCCCGTGCCCAATGGGGAGTCCTATCTGGCATGGTGCTCACGTCCAGCAAACTGAAACAGTCTACCTGCATGAACGCAGGTGGTGGACCTGACATGGATCTGTTTGATGTGCGCCTTGCGCAGCGAGTGCCAGCGCCGCCGCAGGTGGGCTGGAGCGTGGTCAAAGGCCTCCTCGGTTGAACAGCAGGGTGGGCCGTTGAATAAGAACCATGTGAAGTCCAACTCTGGGAAGAGACAGTTCCAGAAAAATGTCTGCCAGTAGCAGCGCTGCATCCTCAGTTCTGGTATCTTTCAGCTGATTGAAGACCGGGGAAAGATTTTTTAATGGCTCCATAAAGTACTTGGGTTAAATAAACCATACACTCTTAGAAAAAAAGGTTCAGGAAGTTCTGCAGCTGTCCCCATAAGAGAACCGTTTTTGGTTCCAGGTAGAACCCTTTTTGGTTCTAAGTAGAACTATTCTATGGAAAGGCTTCTACATGGAACCCAAAAGGGTTCTACCTGGAACCAAAAGGGGTTCTTCAAAGGGTTCTCCTATTGGGACAACCGAAGAACCCTTTTCGGTTCTACTGTAGATGGCACCTTTTTTTATAAGAGTGTAGAGCCGGGGTGATTACAACGACGTTATCTCCCTTCCTGTGACCATAGATCTTTGCCCCTCTGGCCAAGGAAGCGCTTTAACACTAGCAAATTTGTATTTCACATTGCAGTCGCTCTTATCCAGAGTGACTTACAGCAGAAAGCATACATTTTCATACTGGTGCCCCGTGGGAATTGAACCCACAACCCTGGCGTTGAAAGCGCCATGCTCTACCAACTGAGCCACACGGGACAGTTGTGTTTATTTCTCTATTTCTCTGAGAGTTCCTGTACCAAAACGAATAGACCTAAAAGCATTTTCTACCTAATTCCTACCGATGCCAACTGAAACACGAATTCCTAACCTTTCCCTAGCACACACAAACAATCAATTACTATTATTGATTGTTTGTGTAAAACCTCACTGATTCAAAGGGAGCGGATCTCAAGATGACTACACAATCAGCCAAGGCTAATTAATTATACACTAATTAAAATCAACGAGAGGCTCCTGTGGATTGAGCTTTTTCAGTCGAGGAGCGACTTTGAGTGAGTGTGTGTGTTTTATCTGTGTTTACTGCTGTAGGTAAAACTCTCTGCTAGGAGCCATCAGCTGGTTCTAGGGTCTGCACTGACTTCATTACATATTTTCAGCCATTGTTTCAAAGTAGATATGAGGAGTACAGAGTCCTTAACCTGGGAAGAGCAGGTCGAAATCCTTACTTTATTCTGTTTCAAGTCGCTTTCTCCCTCGATCTGTCAGTCACTTTATTGTAAAATCGCTTCCTGGAACAGAGCTGGAAATATCTTGACAAACTAATTAATGGTTTGCCATTGCGTTGGTGCTATATATTTCATATTCTTCCTTTCTGTTGTGTAAGTCTGCTCGAATTGTGTCTGCCTGTGTCAAAGAACGTCATTATTGTATACAACGGCTATCATTTCTATTCAAACCCATTTGTATCCGTCAAAAAAAGTGTTTTTTAAATAATTCCATGAAATGACAATATTTTGATGAACTGATCTGTAAAAAGTCTGACCATTGAGTGTCTTATCACAATAAAACAAACGAAATAACATTCTGCCTTGAAGCAATGTGTTCAAAAAAACGGATTATCATAAAATGCAAAGTAGCGCATATTTAAGGAGGGTTTGCCTCATTAGCATATTTTAATTTAAAAATAAATAAATACAACTTGTACGACAATAATATATTATATTTATGTATACTTTCAACTGGTAAAGCTTCAGTCTGATGAGAGTAAAGGAAACAATATTCCCTATTAGCCTGTGGTGCCTGGCCTTAATGCAAAGTGCTTCAGACTCTCTCTCTCTATGTCTTCCCTTCTTCTTTCATATAACACATTGGAAATGTACGTCTTTTTGACCCTGCAGTCCCTGGACAACTGAGGGTACCGTCTTTAAAGACAATCCAAACAAAATGTCTTTGATGTTCAGTTTCTTTCCACCCCCCTTCCCTGACACACCACCCCGCCGCCTTTTTGAAATACCCTCCCCCCCCCCCTCCCTCCTTTCCCTTTGTCTTTGGTTTTTTAATGACTATTTTCTGTGTATTGTGCATAATTGCACTCCTAGAACCCTGGCAGCACCTGGCAGCAACCTGGCAGCCTGTAGCTGGCAGTGTGTGCTTGGCCATTGGCGTTTTAAGACACACAAAAAAATGACACACAAATAATAAAAGCTAAAAACTATCTCGCACCAGCAAGTGGCTATGTGCACAAAACTCCACATGGCCACACAATGGGGGGCTTACAGATAGAGACCTGCTGTATATTTTTAAAGATAAACAGCAATGTACAGCGACACTAGCAAAATGCCCACGGAACACGTCAATAAAGCTCACTCCCAGCAGAACTTGCGGCACGCCACGAACCCTCTCCAGCTGTGAAGCCTTATCGCAAGCACAACAATACCGATAATGCTAACGTTTTCCAGGCGCACGTCTACTTTGTTAAATCTCATTAGAGAAAAAAAAAAAGGACGTGCTTGCCATACCACGCATCTAAAGGGCCATGTTTATGGCTGATTAGTCATATAGAATCTATTGGTCGACCATTGAACAGTCCGCCACTGCTGGACTAGTTATAAATGAGACACCTAGTCAAAACTAGAGGTAGTGAGATGCTCTAGACACAACTATGTGGTATTGATACTACTACAATACATGAGGGGCTATAGAGAAAAGAGAGGCTCCTATCGCCAAATAGCCTGGCTCACCCAAAAACACATCCCTTTCAAGACAGGCCTCTCTCAACTCCCCTCAGACAACCACCTCACAACATCATCACTAGAGGAATGGGAGGAGGTGATGGGGTTGTAGACCGTCAAACACACGCCAGTTTATTAGGACTGGGTGGCAATGCCGAAGGAGAGAGAGAGGGTAAGGGAGTGAAGGGGGCTGGCACAGACAGATTATTCATTCTAGAAAGTGCCCGTGGCCACAGGCTGCCCACCCTATTGCAGATGAGCGCAGGCTTGGCCATGTGAACCCCCCCCCGCCCCCCCCCCCCAGTCCCATTTGGGTAATTTAATTATTATGGGCTGGCAGGCCCTGATTGATTTGTTTAGGAGATCAACAAGATGGCTGGCTGTAGTTTAACACCGCTTGCAGAGCTTGTCCAGGCCTGGTGGTGGATTAGGAGTCTCTTCTTCTCGTTTGAGGTTTCATCTCTCACTTTTTCTTCAACTCTGTTCATTTCTCATCCTTCTCACTCCGCACTGGTACTCTCCACCTCCTCTTTTCAACTCCCTCTCATCAACTTTTCTCACAGATCTCTCTGTCCTTATTTAAAGCCACAGCTTTAAATACTAAACAACTAATTCAAACTGTTGGGAAAAAACACTTTCCCAACTTTGTTACGAACAGTGACAAGTGTACTTTCCCATATTAAAGCGTGCAGGAGAGAGAGAGAGAGAGAGACAGAAAGACAGCTACAGTGAGTGAGAGAGAGAGAGAGAGAGAGAGAGAGAGAGAGAGAGAGAGAGAGAGAGAGAGAGAGAGCTGTGTGTTTGAATAACAGGAGCGGGGACAAGTGACAGCCCTGTCCAAATCTGGTGTCTCCTCTCTCTCTGTCACATGGGCCACGCTCCACCACCCCCACAAGGTCGTTGGATGTGAGCACGCCAGCAGGGGACCACGAGACATGATGCCATTGCTGTCACCGTCCATCTGGCAGCTTGTATCTCTCTCATAAAACCTGTTATGAAGCAGGTAGGGAGTCCATTGCCTTCCTTCAGGGCAGTTCATAGATAGGGAGTCCACTGCCTTCCTACAGGCCAGTTCTCTTGCATGGCGACAGTTGTGCGAACAGTAGTTTGGTCACAGTTTTGGGACTTTGTTCGCTTGCTAACCCTTTCAATACACACAGAGGTAAATCACACGAAACAAGCCACTGTTATGTATCACATAATCTGCTGTGGCTTAGAGGGACATTAGTGTCTGTGGAGCTGACATCCAGAGATCACCACTTCTTATACCTCAAACCAGGTGGTACAGTCCATCCCCCCCTCCTCTTACCACTCCTTTTGGTTCAGCCTAGTTCCCACCACCCTTTTGCTTTGATGTCCCCACAAACCACCTGTGTCCCTATAAATCACCTCTGGCAGTTGTGGTGGAGCTGCCAGCAGAGCTCCAGTAGTGAGGGGAAATCTCTGTTGTGGATCGCTAATCTCATTATGTAAATGAAAAGTTCATAAAGTCACGCTCGCTTTTGTTCGCCACAATTTGATTTATGGGGACCTTTTTATGCCAGACATTATGAGCATGGTTCTTCGCTGGTTTACGGGCAAGGCTCTGCTTGCGCGGTTCAAGGATTTCTCCTTCATGGACTGAGAGTCGTGGAGTAATTGCAATTTTGTTTAATGTCTATTGGTTCTCTCATGTATGTTAGTGAAAAGATATGGCAGGGGAATATCTTTAACTGCTGAATACTAGCATCACAGAATTATAGAGCTAAAAAGTAAAGAAACAAACAAACAAACAAACAAACAAAAACAAACAAACAAACAAAAAGATGAACTAGTTGGTCATAATAGCATCCCAACCACCCATCGTCGCCAAACCCACTGGCTCCAGGTCATCTATAAATCATTTCTAGGCAAATCCCCACCTTATCTTAGCTCATTGGTCACCATAGCAACACCCACCCGTAGTATGCTCTCCAGCAGGTATATCTCACTGGTCATCCCCAAAGCCAACACCTCCTTTGGTTGCCATTCCTTCCAGTTCTCTGCTGCAAATGACTGGAACGAACTGCAAAAATCTCTGAAGCTGGAGGCACTTATCTCCCTCACTATCTTTAAGCATCAGTTGTCAGAGCAGCTTACTGATCACTGCACCTGTACACAGCCCATCTGTAATTAGCCCACCCAACTACCTCATCCCCATATTGTTATTTACATTGTTATATATTTTGCTCATTTGCACCCCAGTATCTCTATTTGCACATCATCTTCTGCACATCTATCACTCCAGTGTTAATACTACATTATAATTGCAATTATTTTGCACTATGGCCTATTTATTGCCTTACCTCCATAACTTACTACATTTGCACACACTGTATAGAGATGTTCTATTGTGTTATTGACTGTACGTTTTGTTTATTCCATATGTAACTCTGTGTTGTTGTTGTTTTTATCGCACTGCTTTGCTTTATCTTGGCCAGGTCGCAGTTGTAAATGAGAACTTGTTCTCAACTGGCTTACCTGGTTAAATAAAGGTGAAAATAAAAAATAAATAAATAAATCCCTGCCTACCACTATTGGACCAATCTCCCAAAATATGAGGTGAAATACTAACAGAGAAATGGGATGTTTACCTACCTGCTTATCCCTGTAAAGAAAGCAATTTTATTACAAACACAGTAAAGACTACTTGAAAACAACACATTAAAAATATCAACTTTGTGAGAATTTGCATCAAGTGTGCCCAAGCTAGATTATCGAGAAGAGAGAGGGGTGGAACAATCCGCCGTGGTAGCAATCATTTCCCATAATTTCCCGCGTTACATTCAACCGTGACATCCTCTCCCTTATAGTCTATCATTTGGTTTGGATGCTGTTTAAAGCAGTGGCCACAGCCATTTTACAGACGCCCATCACCTATTCCCGTTCTACCCCACGTCACACTGCAGCAACTGGAGAAGCAAATCAAACGTCATTTATGCACGTTTTTCCAACATTCTGGGAGTGTCTCCTGCCAGGACTCATTAGGAGGCAGAAGAGAGGCAGAACATTAACATACATAATGTGGTCATAGCAACGGGAGAGGATATAAGGGCTGACAGAGGGGGGAGGGGGGGGGGGGGGGGGCTGAACAGTTTACCCAGCATTCATTAGCATGGCGAGATCAACAATTACCCATGCGAAACCCACCTCACCATCTCCAAACATTTGAAATTTCAGAGTTAAAAGCAAACAAACCACCCCTAATAACCCCCCAACCACCACCCTTCTCCCCCAACCACCACCCTTCTTCCCCCAACCACCACCCTTCTTCCCCCAACCACCACCCTTCTCCCCCCAACCACCACCCTTCTCCCCCCAACCACCACCCTTCTCCCCCCAACCACCATCCTTCTCCCCCCAACCACCACCCTTTTCCCCCCAACCACCACCCTTCTCCCCCCAACCACCACCCTTCTCCCTCCAACCACCACCCTTCTCCCCCCAACCACCACCCTTCTCCCCCCAACCACCATCCTCCTCCTACTAAACACCCGTCGCTCCACCAGATTGTAATTGCTCGGTAATTCTCACATTCAAGGGGTAAACAAACACAGAACACACACACGCACACATTAAACAATTGCACGCCAAGGATGGAATGAAACACAAAATAGGGAAAAAAAACAGACACACACGTAGACAAAGACACAGAGGACAAAAAATGAACGTTAGCTGGTAATAGAAAAGGCTTGATTTGTTTGGAGAAGGAGCTAGCTCAGTTTAGTCACTTCATTTGAATAGGAGTGTTTAAATCTGGTTAGATTAGAGGTGAAGGTTCAGTTGTGTTGTTAGTTATAGTCTTACCTCGGATGGGGGTACCCTCTGGAAGAAGAGATACAAAACGAAGAAGACAACAGTTTAGTTCAAGATTAACGTTAGGAGGAGTTATTTGTTTGGTGAATCAACCAGTTCCTTGCTAGGAGTTATTTGTTTGGTGAATCAACCAGTTCCTTGCTAGGAGTTATTTGTTTGGTGAATCAACCAGTTCCTTGCTAGGAGTTATCTGTTTGGTGAATCAACCAGTTCCTTGCTAGGAGTTATTTGTTTGGTGAATCAACCAGTTCCTTGCTAGGAGTTATTTGTTTGGTGAATCAACCAGTTCCTTGCTAGGAGTTATCTGTTTGGTGAATCAACCAGTTCCTTGCTAGGAGTTATTTGTTTGGTGAATCAACCAGTTCCTTGCTAGGAGTTATTTGTTTGGTGAATCAACCAGTTCCTTGCTAGGAGTTATCTGTTTGGTGAATCAACCAGTTCCTTGCTAATTTGCCGTCATGATCAAAGTGTTTAAGAGTTTCTTATTCATTGGGATTTGAAAGACCTCCCACTGCTGGTCTCACAAAGGAACAGAAAGTTGGTATGGTGGGCACGCTCTTGTCCCCTTCTCTCCTCCTCTCCCTCTCTTCTCCTCTCACTCTCTCCTCCTCTCTCTCTCTTCGCTTCTCCTCCTCTCCCTCTCACCTCCTCGCCCTCTCTTCTCCTCCTCTCCTCCTCCTCTCCTCCTCTCCCTCTCTCCCTCTCTTCTCCTCCTCTCCCTCTCTCTCCCGCTCTCCTCCTCTCCTTATCTTCTCCTCAGCCATATTAAGGCAGGAACACAATGCAGTGCCTGAGCTCGGAGGGAGGCTTGGGGTCTTTGCCACTATTAACACTGATAAGGGGAGTCGAAAGAGGATTGGACCTAAGTCGATGTGCCTGCTAAGATCACATAGCCCTTTCCCAGCCAAGTGACCTTGCGGTCTGGGATGCCAAACAGTTGACAGCCCTGGTACATTTACATTTTAGTCATTTAGCAGACGCTCTTATCCAGAGCGACTTACAGTTAGTGAGTGCATACATTTTTCATACTGGCCCCCCCCGTGGGAAATGAACCCACAACCCTGGCGTTGCAAGTGCCATGCTCTACCAACTGAGCTACAGGGGACTATAGTCTGGTACCAGACTACCAGACTACCAGGACTCTGTAGCAGAGAGGCTGGCCAGAGGCACTGTAATAGGCATGTGGATGGCACCTAATTGGGGGCTAGTGTGGCTCTCCTGGGGTCCTGAGTTGCTACCCAACCTAGGTCACCCTGGAATGGGGAGTTGAGTGGAAAGAGAGTCAACCTCCTAGTATTTTATTTGTTTTCTTTCACACCCTCTTACTATTCCTCGTAGTCTCTGCCATTGTGTGTGTTTTTACTCAACAATTTTGCTCTCGTTTTCACTCAGCCTCTCTACTTCTCCTCTCACACTCTCGTCCTCTCTAATGCTCTTCCTCTTGTCTGTGCCTCTCTTCCTCTCTCTTTCTCCCTACCTCTCTGTATGAGTCAGAACAGCAGACTGACAGAGCTCTGCCCTGGGCTACCCCCTGAGAGCGCCACCAGGGCGGCGCCAGCCCAGCGGAGGTGCCCTACTTAGTGCCGGGGCCCGCGGCACACAACGCAGGAAGGGGCTAAAGGTTAATGCGGCCTGTTGTGGCAGACTCTACAGCCCTGGACTGTGTGCCAGTGTGACAACAGGGAGCTACAATCACAGACACAAAACCCCTCTGTCTTTCATAGCTGGTCAGTACAGAGAACCTAAGTCTGTAAGCCATGTTGGAACTTAAGACGTGATTTATAATGGATTCTGTTCTAGGGCTGCTGTTCCTCGTCTAGGTTCAGAGTGCTTCTTTGTTTTGCCAGCAGTGGGGAGGTGTGAGTTTTGAGCTTGGATGTTTTGACTGGTTTTTCGAATCTCCATGGATGTTACATCCCCATAAATATGGCTACTGTGGATCCTTTTTAAATGCTCATATCAGAGATATGGAACCACACAGAAAGGGGAACAGGGTTTGGGACTGTTAAGTTGTTAGCGTTAGAGGTCAAGGGCAGCAGGAAGCTTGTGTGTTAATTTGTTCTCTGAAGTTAGAATTTTAGTTAGGAGTAAGGAGTTACTAGTTAAGGTTTGGTTAGGTGGGGTTAGGTTAGGTTTGGTTAAGGTTAGGTTTGGTTAGGTTAAGGTTAATAAACCAGGTTTGTAAAACGAGGGTTGTCAACTCTGGATCCTGATTAAAACAGAGTGGATAGGGAGGAAGATTTAATAAATGGTGAAACCATGAAAGCAAAGACAAGGGAGCAGGAAGGGAACAGGAAGGGAGCAGGAAGGGAACAGGAAGGGAACAGGAAGGGAACAGGAAGGGAACAGGACGGGAACAGGACGGGAACAGGAAGGGAGCAGGAAGGGAGGAAGGGAACAGGAAGGGAACACGAAGGGAACAGGGAAACAAAGACTAACTATAGGTTTCATCCTTCTCTCAGAGCCTAAGCGAAGGAATGCCTTGTTAATTTTATCCTCTGAAAATGAGGAAAAATCCTTAAATTCAGGGCTCAATAGACTTACAATGCCACTCTATGTAAATTGAACACTGAAGGGCTCGGGTCAAGCTTAACCACTAAGGTTGATGAAAATCAGCATGTGTGGCACCGGTCCACCTGTATTATTACAGTATACACACGCAAGTCATAAACTCAGATTTTAATCTCTGGTGAACTGTGGCTTTATCAGTTTAGGGCAGAAGTGACCCAAATGTACCTCAACGGCCAACGACCTTCTGCACAATAGCCAGCAGTGTGGCGACATTGACTCTGCATAATGTCCCCATTCTTGTGTGTAAAATCCTTCTACATGTGAAGAAAAAAAACGTGTGGTTGTGGATGCGGCTAGCTGTCCAGAGGCTATGCCAATCTGGCCAGAGACTGTGTCCATCTGGGTTGGAGATGGAGGGAGGTGGGGGGTGCGGTGGGGTGGGGTGGTTAGGCCAAGTGCCAGGTTTTGACCCCCTCGGATATCTGGATGACCTTCTCGTTTCCATGGAGACCGCTCAGGGCTCCTGGCACCCTGGATGTTAGAACACCACATCTGTCCATCTGAATCATGCCATCTCTTGCTGCTCTATCCCTGCCCCATGGATGACCTCTGTGATGTTCAGTGTATCTGGGCTGTGATGTTCAGTGTATCTGGGCTGTGATGTTCAGTGTATCTGGGCTGTGATGTTCAGTGTATCTGGGCTGTGAAGTTCAGTGTATCTGGGCTGTGAAGTTCAGTGTATCTGGGCTGTGATGTTCAGTGTATCTGGGCTGTGATGTTCAGTGTATCTGGGCTGTGATGTTCAGTGTATCTGGGCTGTGATGTTCAGTGTTTCTGTGCTGGGTGTATGCACATGTGTTTTTGAGCGTGTGTGTGTGTGTGTGTGTACAAAAATGCACACAGCTCACGTGGAACGCCAAACCATCCAGTATCTTGAGGAAGATTTGGGTCATATTCCAAACCTAATATAAAAAGAGACTGAATAAAAGACCTCATTCTTTATGATGTACGCATCCCAGCTCCCTCTCTCTACCGCTTTCCATTTCTCTCTCTCTCTCTCTCTCCTCTCTTGATAATCTGCTCAGCCTGACAAGGCCAGCGAGGGCCTGGGGTCGGGAGCCATGGGGACAGGTGAGAAATGTCAGGCCTCCTTCACACCTCCAGAGGAGCTCACCTCGGGGACTCTGCATGCAAATATCAGCACAGCAGTAAGTATGGACCTGGCACATCCATCCAGCCAACACCAGCACTGTCTCCAGAGGCTCAACACTACACGAGCCGCGTCCAAATGAAGGGCTTTATGTGCTTTTGTGTGGTTTGTGTGGCTAAAATGCCACATTGTTAAGGTGTGAGGTGTACATGGTAAACACACGAGCGTGTGTGTGATACTGGGATGCTAGCGTGTGTTTGTGAGGAAGAGGTGTAAGAGTTAGCCGTCCCCCCATCCACGTTGGGGGACCCATCAATCCCAGAATCCTCCCTGGGTTAAGTCTGCCTGAAGTTAAATCAAGTGCCACAGCAACAGCCAACCAACAACCAGATCACTCACAGACAAAAAAAGAGAGTCCCTATTCAGGAAGTTTAACCACCACAGGAACCTTTCCATCTTTCTTCATCAACGTCTCCAAGGGCACTGCCAGCAGTGCCAGGAGGGATGTACACACAACTGGGTACGTTCCCATATATCACTGACGCAGAGATGTCTGACACCAAAACTAATGAAGGCTTCAAACAAACGGAGAGAGGCATGGCATACTAGGTAGAGGAAAAAATTTAACCAAACTGTACTGAATAAAGACCCCCCCCCCCCAAGAGAGAAACAATATTGAAGTATTTATTCTACCTCGATCATTTGAAGCGCGTCTGCTCCGTTCCTTTTGGAAAGGGGAGATTAAAAAGGAGCGTTCGGCTGCTCGACTGGAAATGATCGCAGCTGAGGGGGTTTGGTAGACTGGGATCTCCAGTAACAACAGCAAGCAGTCTTCAATGGAGTCAGGCCCCTCAGCTAAAATCGCTATAATAGGCCTTCATATTTTAAAATAGGCAAAGAAGACTTGTTTTGCTCACAGACAACTAAAGGCATGCATTTGAATGCTTTCGATGCCCCAAATTATAACAGATGGGGCTCAAAAAGCAGGCCTCAGATAAAAATCTGAAGTGTGGAAATGTGGTTAAGAAAAAGCAGACCCGATCCATAACACTTGGAAAGGGCTACAAAGCTTTAGCTGGAGTTTTGTCAGACAGTTGGGGAGTACTGGGCAGCAGGAAAAGTATTTATTGAGGAAACGTTTGGCTAAGGAGGGAAGGTCGAGCTGGCAACAGCGTGGGGCTGGAGGGTTCCGCCACACAACACTCCTGCAACGCCCCCAAAACCTGGAAAGAACTCCAGTTCACCCCGTCACCACTACACCTTCCTGCCTTTATGGCACGGAGACTTGTTTTTGTGCAAATTCTCAGGGTCACTGAAGCCCTCGACTGTGTGCTTTCTCATGTGTGTGTGTGTGTGTGTGTGAGAGTGTGTGTGTGTGTGTGTGTGTGTGTGTGTGTGTGTGTGTGTGTGTGTGTGTGTGTGTGTGTGTGTGTGTGTGTGTGTGTGTGTGCGTGTGCATGTGTGTGTTGGTGGGGCAAAGGTAATATTTGTCTGTTCCTAAACCACAGGGTTCCTAGGTAACCTTCATCTTATTAATACTAGTACACTCATCTTATTAATACTAGTACACTCATCTTATTAATACTAGTACACTCATCTTATTAATACTAGTACACTCATCTTATTAATACTAGTACACTCATCTTATTAATACTAGTACACTCATGTTATTATCCTACATCTCAGTCCAATTCTACACAACAGCAGGTGGAACTGTCTACACAGGTGGTGAAAGTAGCTTGGACAGCATTGTTCCTGTTCGTTGAGTGGTTGAGAGGTGTGTTGAACACACAGACGGAGACACACACACCACACACCTCAGGTTCCTCTCCTTGTTTCACCTTTCTACTTGAGTCTGGGAGCCGAAGACGGTTCACATAGGCGGGAAAAGATACAAGTAAAAAAAGGAAGGGTAGGAAAGGGACAGAGAGAAGAAGAGAGGGAGGAAGGAAGGAGGTGGAGGATGAGAGGGACAGAGAGAAGAAGAGAGGGAGGAAGGAAGGAGGTGGAGGAGGAGAGGGACAGAGAGAAGAAGAGAGGGAGGAAGGAAGGAGGTGGAGGAGGAGAGGGACAGAGAGAAGAAGAGAGGGAGGAAGGAAGGAGGTGGAGGAGGAAAGGGACAGAGAGAAGAAGAGAGGGAGGAAGGAAGGAGGTGGAGGAGGAGAGGGACAGAAAGAAGAAGAGAGGGAGGAAGGAAGGAGGTGGAGGAGGAGAGGGACAGAGAGAAGAAGAGAGGGAGGTAGGAAGGAGGTGGAGGAGAGGGACAGAGAGAAGAAGAGAGGGAGGAAGGAAGGAGGTGGAGGAGGAGAGGGACAGAGAGAAGAAGAGAGGGAGGAAGGAAGGAGGTGGAGGAGGAGAGGGACAGAGAGAAGAAGAGAGGGAGGAAGGAAGGAGGTGGAGGAGGAGAGGATGTGGGGCATGCATTTTAAAAGTAGTTAAAATGCCATCTGCTTTGGGGACAATGGGGATGTTTGTGGACTTCGTGAGACACTTACCAAAGGCTTCTGAAAATCATAATGGAACAGATAAACAAACAGAAAGAAGGAAAAACAGAACAGTTAATTTGAGGGTTTAGATGCTGGTAGTATTACCATCTAGAGTGCTGGAATGGGGTCTTTTATGACCCCAGAAGGTGAATATTACATGACATTTTTCACACAAAAAAGTAATATTTCACACAGGTGATCAGGCAGCAAGAGGTTAGCATTAAGTAAATGTACCAATTATTGACTTGTGTGTAGAACTGTGGCAAGTTTACGATCATAAAAAAAAAACATCTTATTTAATTCAAATTCTGGCTTTATTCGTTTTTATTTTATTTAACTAGGCAAGTCAGTTAAGAACAAATTCTTATTTACAATGACGGCCAACACCGGCCAAACCCGGACAACGCTGGGCCAATTGTGCGCCGCCCTATGGGACTCCCAATCACGGCCGGTTGTGATACAGCCTGGAATCGAACCAGGGGGTCTGTAGTGACGCCTCAAGCACTGAGATGCAGCGCCTTAGACCGCTGCGCCACTCGGGAGCCCATACTTGGGGATGTTACCTGTCAAAAGGTACTTTGCCAAATGCTTTATTAATTGTATAATGCCAAGGGGTAAGACATCTACGATGCATATCAGCGACACAGTATTAACCAAAGTATTTATAAGTGCTTAGAAAATTGGAATAGACACTTTAATTTTTAAATAGTGTTCAACTTCAGGTTAGATAATTAGTTATTTGGCTTTAGTCCCGTTTTGTTCTTGTTATTGGTTAGTGGTATGAACTGAGAACTTTGTTGTGGGTCAGATAGAGGTTGTTGACGTCTGCATGACGTGCATTCAGAGTGACACAACAGCGTTTCGACGGACAGACAGACAACAGACAGAGACACAGCGAGGCAATCCGCTATGAGTGCAAAAACGCTGACGCACAGCGAAAAATAAAGACATTGTGAAACAGAGAGACAGGTGAGAGACGCAAACAGGGGGTAAACACGTACAATATCAGACGGCAGAAAATCCTGTAACAACGCAACAAGCTTTCTCTGTAACTCTTTGAGCTTCACTTATGAACAACAACAACAACAAGCAAGCAAAACACACAAACATCTCAGGATATGTCAAGCCTAATCATGTTTCAGTATGCATGTTTGTCAGTTCAATCTATAAATGAAGCCCAATGAGTCTGCCCTCCTACCGTCGTAGCACAGGATGTAGCTGACTGCGTGCTAAAACGAGCTCTAGAACCTAGACATTAACATAAAGTGGAAGAAAAACTCAGCTTCATAGGAATCCCTTACTGTGGACTGCTGTCCTCAGATAGGGAAGTCAATAGTATTTTTTGCACACAACCTCGGTCCTCCAAAGCACTCCGCGAGCCCCTGAATCCCCCACAGAGAAACCCCCTGTCCGCTAACACCAAGACACGGAGCACTCAGAAAGTTGTACAACATCATCTAAATGAGTGAACACTTTTTTTTTTTTTATGCCACCATTGGATTTCTTGGGAGTGAATTTCAAGTGGATATTTTCAGCTGCAATTTGCTCACTTCTTACGAGCCAAAGGTATTTGTCATTTTCTACATTTCCGAAGGACCCACAAAACTGCTATTTTCTATATTTAGCAAAACTAGCAAGGTTTAAAAGGGGACACAAATCAAGTGTTTTAGTGTGCAGCTCGCAAGGACCAAAGCTAGGGCAAGAACTCAGTCGAGACAGACTAAAGCTGCAAATCAAATAGGATGTATTGAATTTTTCTGACACATCGTAGACCCAAAATATCTACCCCCTTTTGCCTGGGGCCACTTTAAGGCTGGATTTAATTATATATACAGTTGAAGTCGGAAGTTTACATACACTTAGGTTGGAGTCATTAAAACTTGTTTTTCAACCACTCCACAAATGTCTTGTTAAGAAACTATAGTTTTGGCAAGTCGGTTAGGACATCTACTTTGTGCATGACACAAGTAATTTTTCCAACATTTGTTTACAGACAGATTATTTCACTTATAATTCACTGTATCACAATTCCAGTGGGGTCAGAAGTTTACATACACTAAAATGACTGTGCCTTTAAACAGCTTGGAAAATTCCAGAAAAAGATGTCATGGCTTTAGAAGCTTCTGATAGGCTAATTGACATCATTTGAGTCAATTGGAGGTGTACCTGTGGATGTATTTCAAGGCCTACCTTCAAACTCAGTGCCTCTTTGCTTGACATCATGGGAAAATCAAAATAAATCAGCCAAGACCTCAGAAAACAAATGGTAGACCTCCACAAGTCTGGTTCATCATTGGGAGCAATTTCCAAACACCTGAAGGTACCACGTTCATCTGTACAAACAATAGTACGCAAGTATAAACACCATGGGACCACGCAGCTGTCATACCGCTCAGGAAGGAGATGCGTTCTGTCTCCTAAAGATTAACGTACTTTGGTGCGAAAAGTGCAAATCAATCCCAGAACAACAGCAAAGGACCCTGTGAAGATGCTGGAGGAAACAGGTACAAAAGTATCTATAGCCACAGTAAAACGAGTCCTATATCGACATAACCTGAAAGGCCTCTCAGCAAGGAAGAAGCCACTGCTCCAAAACCGCCATAAAAAAGCCAGACTACGGTTTGCAAATGCACATGGGGACAAAGATTGTACTTTTTGGAGAAATGTCCTCTGGTCTGATGAAACAAAAATAGAACTCTTTGGCCATAATGACCATCGTTATGTTTGGAGGAAAAAGGGGATGGCTTGCAAGCCGAAGAACACCATCCCAACCGTGAAGCACGGGGGTGGCAGCATCATGCTGTGGGGGTGCTTTGCTGCAGGAGGGACTGGTGCACTTCACAAAATAGATGGCATCATGAGGAAGGAAAATTATGTGGATATATTGAAGCAACATCCCAAGACATCAGTCAGGAAGTTAAAGCTTGGTCGCAAATGGGTCTTCCAAATGGACAATGAACCCAAGCATACTTCCAAAGTTGTGGCAAAATGGCTTAAGGACAACAAAGTCAAGGTATTGGAGTGGCCATCACAAAGCCCTGACCTCAATCCTATAGAAAATGTGTGGGCAGAACTGAAAAAGCATGTGCGAGCAAGGAGGCCTACAAACCTGACTCAGTTACACCAGCTGTGTCAGGAGGAATGGGCCAAAATTCACCCAACTTATTGTGGGAAGCTTGTGGAAGGCTACCCGAAAGGTTTGACCCAAGTTAAACAATTTAAAGGCAATGCTACCAAATACTAATTGAGTGTATGTAAACTTCTGACCCACTTGGAATGTGATGAAAGCAATAAAAGCTGAAATAAATCATTCTCACATTCTTAAAATAAAGTGGTGATCCTAACTGACCTAAGACTGGGAATTTTTACTAGGATTAAATGTCAGGAATTGTGAAAGTTTAAATGTATTTGGCTAAGGTGTATGTCAACTTCTGACTTCAACTGTATAGTTAGACTCAGCTGTACTGGGTCTCTCAATAAAGGTTTAATAAATGTTTTGACCTGCCCTCGATCAGATCTACTGAACAGTATAAAGCCCAAATCATCCTCCCAGTCACCACGTATCAATCATACCGTTTCAGGGCTAAGCTATAGCACTCACAATCTGAATCATGGCTGCTCACCCTTTTTTTTTTTTTTTTTTTTTTTTTTTAAAGCAACAAGTTGCAGCTGAAGATGTAGCTAAGCAACCAGTGCAGCCGAAGGTGTAGCTAAGTAACCAGCGCAGCCGAAGGTGTAGCTAAGCAACCAGGGCCCGGTTTCCCAAAAGCATCTTAAGGCCAAGTTCATCGTTAGAAACATATGGTTCTAAGATGAACTTAGCCTTGGTTGCTGAAGGTGTAGCTAAGCAACCAGGGCAGCTGAAGGTGTAGCTAAGCAACAGCGTGAACACATAATTTCCTTACCTGAGCGCAGCTGTTTGATTCGCCCGTTACTTGCGTTGGGGTCTATGGGCAGGAAGTCCTTGAACCAGGTGATTTCTGGGTCGGGGTTGCCGCTGGCAGCACAGAGCATGGTGGCTGTCCGGGTCCGCTCGACTACCTTCAGCTGTGGACCCATGTCTATGTTGGGGAACCCTCCCGGGAGCAAGTCCTCTTTAGAGGGGAGAAAGGAAAAATACATGGTTATTTGTATCGGTTCAGTTAATTCACTGGTTACATTGCTACTACAGTAGCACTACTCCATAGGGAGTCTAAGTGAGAGCACCAAATGGTTTATCAACCAGAACACTTTTAGGTACTTGGTAAAACAAGAATAAATATCCTGCTTTAACGTGACTTAATGAGCCTATGTTCCCTGAGAGTCACAAGAGGGATCACTATATCCATTCTAACTCAGCTCAATCCAAATACCTCTACTTACACATAGGGAAGAAAATTGCATGAGAGATATTTCAAAATGAAATCCTCTCTTCCTTGAATATCATGATTGTGTGACCTAACTGTAACCTGTAGTTTACAGTAGCCATTCACACTCCATTAGTTCTAACCGGATATCCTAATCTGAATTGGGTTTAGATAACAGCAGACAGCTACACCTCTAAAGCTCGGGATTACGCTCGGCGCAGAGACAACTCGGATAAACCAATAAAGCAGATTAGGATAATCTTGATGAGCCCAGAAAACTGCAGTCCTCTGAGTCCTGAGAAGTCCCGACCTCAAGCTCCAGCGGGGCGGGAGACATTGGGACCCGAGGAGGGAAAAAGGAAACCAGAGACATCTGCCTCCGACTTCCTCGTTCCAAACGGGTTTACTGGGCTAAACCAATCTGCGGAGACACGCAGCAGCCCACACAAACAAAGCAGACCAATCAGAATACAGAATACATCGTCTGAATCTCAAGTACCTGTGAGTGAGTATTGAAACAAATATAAACAACAGCTTGTACCCCTCATGTACCACCAACCCCACCCCACCAACCCCACCCCACCCCACCAACCCCACCCCACCAACTCCACTCCACACCACCAACCCCACCCCACCAACCCCACCCCACCAACCCCACCCCACCCCACCAACTCCACTCCACTCCACCCCACCAACTCCACTCCACCCCACCAACCCCACCCCACGAACCCCACCCCACCCCACCAACCCCACCAACCCAACCCCACCAACCCCACCCCACCCCACCAACCCCACTCCACCCCACCAACCCAACCCCACCCCACCAACCCCACTCCACCCCACCAACCCAACCCCACCCCACCACACCAACCCCACCACACCCCAGAACACAACAACACTCAAGGCTATGATTAGAGGAGTGCCCTGTCTATCTGCACTTGTCTTTCCATAAAGAAACAACCGTAACACTAGCCACAGCACACTTTAGATCAGGGAAGGAAACACATACAGCGCTAGCAGGCTAATTATCCATTCAGTCGTTGTACACTGCAGCAACTTAGCAATTACTGTACTTGATCATGCAAGTTTAACCAATTATGCGCTATTGAGCAACAAGGGGCTAGTTAGCGCTTCTTAACTAGCACTCCCAATGCTAAGTGTTATTAGCATGGGGCCTCTCCCACTGTCTGTTGCTAGTCTTCTAACATGGGTTCCAGAGTTTCCTCACGCCTGACCGCTACTCAGAAGAGCCGAGTTGTTACTCACGGTTGGGCATTGAGAACCTGGGGGTATCCCCTGCACTGTAATATGCATCAGACACCTCTGGCCACTGATCCAGCTGTGAAGGTAAGACAAGGCCAAGCGTACAGCAGAAGTCATCTCTCATCTTCAGGTTACGGACAATGACCTCACATGAACTGCGCCAGACATCATGGCGGGCATGTCGATGCCTGGAGAGCGCTCGATTGAGGAAATAAGGCCAGTCAGTTTAGTTTGGGTCATGGGGAAGAGTGGTACAAACAGGGATAAGCAGCTTCTCAGGAAGAATAAGAGAGAGCGAGAGAGAGAGAGAGAGAGAGAGAGAGAGAGAGAGAGAGAGAGAGAGAGAGAGAGAGAGAGAGAGACATAGAACAAGGGAGGTTAAAGAGAAAGAGAGAGCAGACAGAGAGAGAGAAAGCATGAGAGAGAGGCCACTAAAGTAGGTCCCACTCATTGGCTTCCAAGCATGAGGGCTGATACTAGCAGAGAGGACTATATATTTGCCGAATCCTCTCCATCGATTATTAACGAATGCTGATGTATAATCTCTTTGTACTGCGGTTCCCCTGAGGGTAGAACATTGCAGTGAGCCTGTATCTCAGCCCACACTTGAGGATGGTACAGAGCTGTGTGAGTCTCCTTTACTCGCTCTCTACTTGTGCCTCTGTGACATCAATGTGCTGTGTGTTAGACGCGTTAAGAGTTGTGGTACTCCGGTTATATTGGCAGGACACACCTGCTTTTTCCCCACAAGAGGCAGGATAGGCTGTCCCACTTCTACAGGGGGCCCTCTGAGATGTGACGTTGAGCATCTATCCACGCTTCACATCACATTAAGTTTGCCTCAACGACCTGTAAGTGGGAGAGCAACTCGTTTAACCACACCCAGTAGTAAATGAAGCCGCAAGAACATACGATGACCAATTTGATTTGAGTTGAATTAAAATCAAGGGAGTGATGGAGGGATCAGTAAGGAGCTTGGAGTGGCGGAGGGCGAGCGAAGGAACAAATGGGCAGTCAGAGAACAGGAAGTGCAGGGGTGGAGGAATCACGATGCAATTACACTATCATTACCCACTGCTCCCAATCGGAGACAGCAGCCTAAAAAATCCCCCTTCTATTAGCATCCCCAGGAATGGTGTCTGATACAATCTCCCTTGCAGCTTAGGGAGCGCTGTCGATAGAACCTGCCGTGCAAGAATAAATAAATCACTGTTTAAAAAATAATGTTAGTTCAGGGTTAACCAGCCTGAGTAAAGGGGGAGAGAGGGAGAGAGGGAAAGAGGGAGAGTGGGAGAGAGGGAGAGAAGCCAATGACGAGGGCTGAGTGTACCCTGAGGGTGTCCTAGAACTGCCAGTGATTATATTTGTGTACGATGCACACTGGTGCTCTCCGCAATGACAAATCTTCGGCGCAAATCGAATCAGCCATGCTGCGACCCGATTGGTCAGTCGAAAAGCCATTGTTTCACTTGCCAGAAGGGCCTTCAAACACGCGCCGCTCATCATCACGTTGCAGAGCATTTGTCATTCACGCTGTGACTGGATTTTTACACGGACAGCAATTACACCCCCGCCTGAGTCGGCTCCTCTGTCCTGCCATGCATGCCTGTACATGTTTTAGGGCTACGGCTAATGCACTAACCCCCACAAACATCCTTAATTGGAGAGATTTCAAACCTTATCCATTAGAATCAAAATATCTCAGATCACTCAGCCCTTACATTGGCTTTTGCAGGGGAGGGGGGACGTTGAAAGCATACGTTACCCAGCATGCAAAACAGGTGTCGCCCCGCCATATTTGTCGAGGGCTTTTGTTTCCTGTCGCTTTCAGAAAACATTTTCATGACGGGTCCCATCGATGCTTGAAATTGGCAGTGTCATGCAATTACATGTTGGCGCTCTTGCCAAGGAATTGTCATCTGGGCAGCTCGGTCTGCCATTGGCCATCCTCAGAGGGATGAGCGTCTGAAAATGGTGTCATTATGATGATCACAAAGCTGGATTACATTGGTCATCTACTCCATCCAACAGCTGGCTGAGGACCCAGATATCCAACACCTACCCTCCAGTGGCTGACCTTTTTCTCTTCGTCTAGTTTCTTTGGCTATGCCGCTGGCGGCGCTCATTATGCTGGTGGCGCTCATTATCTGTGATTATATCTTTAATTGTGATGCGCTGTTTAATGCCATTACGCAAGCGACAGATGCAAAGCCTTTTTTAATCTGATCGGTTAGCTTAGCACCCGCATCTGTGGATTCATGCCATTGGTGCTGTCATCTGTGGACTCATGCCATGGGTGCTGTCATCTGTGGACTCATGCCATGGGTGCTGTCATCTGTGGACTCATGCCATGGGTGCTGTCATCTGTGGATTCATGCCATGGGTGCGGTCATCTGTGGATTCATGCCATGGGTGCTGTCATCTGTGGACTCATGCCATGGGTGCTGTCATCTGTGGACTCATGCCATGGGTGCTGTCGTCTGTGGACTCATGCCATGGGTGCTGTCATGTCCCCTTTCTCGTTTCTGCGACCTACTTGAGCTGGTCATCTCCTCTGAGTTTTTACACCCAAATGAGTGTTGTGTTCCCTTTCTCCGGACCTGGACTTGTGAATCGGGTGTAAAGTACAACTTGATAGAGTAGCTAGTGGAAAGAGGGAAAGACATTTTGGGTCAAGGGTACCATGCAATGATTTCACCCTTTCTGATAGGCTGGCATCAAAGCTCCTTTGACTGAGACATTCATTACCATACCAAAAGGGGTTAAAAAACAACAGTTTCCCATCACAGCCATGGGTGAACCTCCATCCCCTGCACTCACCACTTATATTGATATGTTCACTTGCCAAAATTATCCAATTTCATCTGTGGAATAATCAGGTTAACTGATTATCACTCGCCACAGCCAGCGATGGGGCTTTAGAAAAGGCTGTGCATTAATATTACTGAGAGAATGTGGAGGGAGAGAGGGTAGAGAGAGGGAGGGAGGGAGGGAGGGAGGGAGGGAGGGAGGGATAGAAAGAAGCCTCAGCATTATCATAGCCTTAAAATAAATAGACATTTAACTAATCTGCAACCCCAGCTGTTTGGACTCTGATGATGGTCAATTTCATTTGCTGCCCTCCCAGTCCAGGCAGCTGAATTCACATAATTGACAGGCCGGCCGGTGTGTGTGTGAGAGAGACAGAGAGACAGAGACAGAGACAGAGACAGAGAGAGAAAGAGTGAGAGACAGAGAGAGAGAGGGAGAGAGAGAGAGAGAGAGAGAGAGAGAGAGAGAGAGAGAGAGAGAGAGAGAGGAGAGAGAGAGAGAGAGAGAGAGAGAGAGAGAGAGAGAGAGAGAGAGAGAGAGAGAGAGAGAGAGAGAGAGAGAGAAAGAGAGAGAGAGACAGACAGAGACAGAGAGACAGAGACAGAGAGAGAGAGAGAAAAGAGAGAGTAAGAGAGAGAGAGAGAGAGAGAGAGAGAGAGAGAGAGAGAGAGAGAGAGAGAGAGAGAGAGAGAGAGAGAGAGAGAGAGAGAGAGAGAGAGTGAATGAGTGAGTGAGTGAGTGAGTGAGTGAGTGAGTGAGGCTGAAGAGGGTTTGTGGGGGAAAGGTAGGAGGGAGTAGCAGGGTAAACTAATCATGGCCTCTTCGCCTTCGCCGCGCTCTCCTTCGGACTCCAATCTCAGGTAGATAATGGGCTCAACCTCTCCCTCCCTGCGCACTGCACTTTCACAGTCGGTGTGCTACGAGAGGCCATTGGTACCTATTGGTATTCTTCACGCTTACCGCAGGACCAAGGGCGGAATTTACATCCAAATCTCAAAATGGAGAAAAAAGTTTGGAGCCGCACCAGATTGCAGTTGAACGAGTTTGTCGGTCCGTTTTTTTTACATACCGACTGCAGGGTTGCGACAGTGTATCTGTTTTAGGAGAGCGGTTTATGCTTCGATTCTGATCGACTGTCTGTGGCCTCAGGAGCTTTTCAACTATTGGGCTAGTCAATAAAACCGTTCCCTCACTGTAAAAATAACTTTCCTCTGGCATATCAAACAGTGCTCTGAGTGTTCCACACAGACCAGAATGATCCCTGTAAACCCAGACTACACCTTTATTAGGCCTCACTTGTAATGCTACCGTCACAACTGGACCAACTGGACCAACTGTAAGTAGCCTTTGCAACAGGCAGTGTGTTCCCAGCACTGTAGCAGTGTGTTCCCAGCACGGTAGCAGTGTGTTCCCAGCACGGTAGCAGTGTGTTCCCAGCACTGTAACGGCAGCCAGTAGCAGCAGTGTTTTCGAGAGCCACTCCCAATATCAATACAGTTATAGCCTCTTGGTCAGCACGTCTGTCATGGCTGAAGGCTAAATGTGGACTTGTGTAATTTCCTGAGGAGAACAGGCCTTCAGTAAACACTTCTATTGGGTGAGACTCCAGGAAAACAGGGTGATCTAAAGTGCCAAAGGTATCCACATTTCCCTACATTGACCTCTCATCACACTTCCACAACCCTTTCTCCCAACAACCATTCCAACTGAACTTTATACCCAATGCATCACTATGAGATACAGCCTGTCAGCCTGCAGCCTTCGTGTCAAAGTCTCTATGGGCCAGGGGTAGTGTTCTCCAGGGGCTTCTCACAGCAGCTGGTCAAACCTTCTTTCCTCAGCTTCTGCATTTCACAGCTGAGTTCAACACAGGCTAACACACGCCACCTCTTTCTCTACTTCCTACTTCCTGCTCGTTGGCGGACAACTGGAACTACCACGCACGCAGTAACAGAACACTGTCTCCACCGGTCTACCGCCACAGACACAGCAACAGAGAAAAGAGAAGTCATTTCCCTGGACAGCTCCGAACCATCAACATGCCTGCCAGGAGAGGCAGTTAAAAAAAAAAAAAAAAGGAGAGAGAAAAGCTCTACTCTGTTCATATATTTCAGTCGGTGAAGTTTCCCTCAGCGCGCCAGCTCACCCGGGTTCCTGACTTGCCCAGGGGTAGACAGGCGAACTCCAGGGGAGACAGGAGATGAGGCCGGACCATTAGAGGAAGTGCCTATCATTGGAGAGACGACGTCGACCAGTCAAGTCACATCTGTACTTACACGCCACAATGCTGCATTTTTGCCACTTATAACAACTTCCCTTCGATTAGCAGGCCAAATACACAGAAGTACAGTGAGGGAAAAAAGTATTTGAGCCCCTGCTGATTTTGTACGTTTGCCCACTGACAAAGAAATGATCAGTCTATAATTGTAATGGTAGGTTTTATTTGAACAGTGAGAGACAGAATAACAACAAAAAAATCCAGAAAAACGCATGTCAAAAATGTTATAAATTCATTTGCATTTTAATGAGGGAAATAAGTATTTGACCCCCTCTCAATCAGAAAGATTTCTGGCTCCCAGGTGTATTTTATACAGGTAACGAGCTGAGATTAGGAGCACACTCTTAAAGGGAGTGGTCCTAATCTCAGTTTGTTACCTGTATAAAAGACACCTGTCCACAGAAGCAATCAATCAATCAGATTCCAAACTCTCCACCATGGCCAAGACCAAAGAGCTCTCCAAGGATGTCAGGGACAAGATTGTAGACCTCCACAAGGCTGGAATGGGCTACAAGACCATCGCCAAGCAGCTTGGTGAGAAGGTGACAACAGTTGGTGCGATTATTCGCAAATGGAAGAAACACAAAATAACTGTCAATCTCCCTCGGCCTGGGGCTCCATGCAAGATCTCACCTCGTGGAGTTACAATTATCAGGAGAACGGTGAGGAATCAGCCCAGAACTACACGGGAGGATCTTGTCAATGATCTCAAGGCAGCTGGGACCATAGTCACCAAGAAAAAATTTGGTAACACACTACGCCGTGAAGGACTGAAATCCTGCAGTGCCTGCAAGGTCACCCTGCTCAAGAAAGCACATATACAGGCCCGTCTGAAGTTTGCCAATGAACATCTGAATGATTCAGAGGAGAACTGGGTGAAAGTGTTGTGGTCAGATGAGACCAAAATTGAGCTCTTTGGCATCAACTCAACTCGCCATGTTTGGAGGAGGAGGAATGCTGCCTATGACCCCAAGAACACCATCCCCACCGTCAAAGATGGTGGTGGAAACATTATGCTTTGGGGGTGTTTTTCTGCTAAGGGGACAGGACAACTTCACCGCATCAAAGGGACGATGGACAGGGCCATGTACCGTCAAATCTTGGGTGAGAACCTCCTTCCCTCAGCCAGGGCATTGAAAATGGGTCGTGGATGGGTATTCCAGCATGACAATGACCCAAAACACACGGCCAAGGCAACAAAGGAGTGGCTCAAGAAGAAGCACATTAAGGCCCTGGAGTGGCCTAGCCAGTCTCCAGACCTTAATCCCATAGAAAATCTGTGGAGGGAGCTGAAGGTTCGAGTTGCCAAACGTCAGCCTCGAAACCTTAATGACTTGGAGAAGATCTGCAAAGAGGAGTGGGACAAAATCCCTCCTGAGATGTGTGCAAACCTGGTGGCCAACTACAAGAAACATCTGACCTCTGTGATTGCCAACAAGGGTTTTGCCACCAAGTACTAAGTCATGTTTTGAAGAGGGGTCAAATACTTATTTCCCTCATTAAAATGCAAATCAATTTATAACATTTTAGACATTTGTTTTTCTGGATTTTTTTGTTTTTATTCTGTCTCTCACTGTTCAAATAAACCTACCATTAAAATTATAGACTGATCATGTCTTTGTCAGTGGGCAAACGTACAAAATCAGCAGGGGATCAAATACTCTTTTCCCTCACTGTACTTACTGCAAAATTGGCCTTGTTACTTATATCTGTGTTTCAAGGGGTATAATTTCTGTTCAATTGTTGACACCCCTCCAGTCATCAAGAAATGCTTATAATGGTATGAAACACACAAAATAAATTCAAAATACTGCCTGTTTATTCTCTGTACAACAATGTAAGCTTGAGGCAGTAGCACATGAACAGCGAGGCTGCGTGAGAAGACTTCATTCACCTGAAACAGAGAGGTCTTTCCAGAGAGCCCTCTCTAAGCCCATTTTGCAGCCAGAGCCAAAACAACAATGATTTTAGCTTACAGCTCTGTGTTCCCCACTGAACCTCTACGAAGAAAGTAAAAAGAACCCCTGCCTTGCAGAAGCCTGAATCCCTGATCAACCCAACCTAATACAGCGCAAACATCTGCATGATTTCAAAAGGAAGGAGATGATAATTGTGAGGGATTGGGGGGGGGGGGGGGGGGGGGGGGGGGGGGGGGACATTGTCCACATTGTCCCCTAGGGCCATTAGCTTGGCGCAATTAAGCCTCTAATAACAGGGTGGGAGGCACCTTTTGCGAAGGGAGCAACAATTATGAAAATATGTTTTGCGATAAATGGGGAAAGGACAAATGGCTGATGGTTTGGTAATTGCTTATTGCGGCTAATAGCCGTGGCGGCAACAAGCGGGCCATAGGGGGGTCATGGAGGGGTGGTGCCTCGCTAGGGAGGACGGTCAGAGACGGTTGAATAAATAAATCGCTTAAGAACACGACAAGCGTGAGAGCATGTGCCAGGAATGACAATGAGCCAGAGGGAAAGAGAGGACATTGCCTTTGTGAGAGTGACAGGACACAGGAGGAGAATATTTATGTAGAAGCCCCTTTTAACCCAATGAGTCCCACCGTGACGCCAGCACGATTTGGACTTCTAACCCGTTTTAAACATTGTGTGTTTGACCTACAGACTTCTGGGTCGTACCATTGGATTCATCTATTTATTTTGCATCCACCATTAGTCTGTGTGATTAACGGGGGCTGAGCTAGAGCGGTGCTTGTGAGACAAAGGCGGATCCTGAAAGGGCCAGAGGCCGGGTCTTTTTTTCAAAAACATCTGTAGAGTCCGAATGGTTTAAATTACAAACTCGTAGCTATTTATGAAAAGCTGAGACTCTCACGAACATGCACAAGTAACATTTATCGCTATGTAATGCTCATAGGCTACACAAGAGGTTGTTAGAAGGTAAGGGGTTCTTCTACATAGAAGATAATTGGACATTGTGTCTATAATACTGTAATAAGCTCACATAGTTGCTGTCACAAACTCCGAACGCCACACAGTGTTCACTGACTAGTTGGATATTCATTTCCCACCGAGCAAACCATTTCTTTACTTACAGCATTCATATAAATTCATTTTTATCAGGTTTTTGGTTTGGCTGACCTTATTTGTTTTATTGACATTTGTCAATAAAACTCATTAAAACAACTGTTTATGTCAAATTGTTTTGTGTTCTACTTGTAGCCCTGGTTGTCCTGAAAAGAAAATGGTAAAATACTTAATTGTGAGGCTAAATATAAGGGCTGGACATGAAAGTCAGATAAATGAAAAGCTGATTTTTGCTGGGGTCTTGGGACTGATAGGGTTAAAAGCGAAGGAGCCAGGCTACAATTTCAACATCATTTCCTGGGAATACCAGTCTTCGACGGAATAATTGGTGTCAGTGGTTTAACTTTCACTCGGTCAACAGTGCACATGCCAGGAACAACAAGGAAGTACATAGAAAAATTAAACTAGAACAAGGTCATAAAAACAAATCATCCCCCTTCAACTCCTTAAATGACCCAGCATGACGCCCGTTCAGGTCAGAACCCAGTTCAGAATCCACCAACAACAAAAAAAACTATAGAAGTCAACATTGCTTCTAATTGCCACCAACCACACAGCGCTAATTTAGCATCCAGCGGCTCTGAAAGAAAAGGCACATCTGTTCCTTTCCGTCCACTCATCTCCTGATGCTGATGAGCGTCGGTTAGCGTAAAACAAGTATCTCAGTGAGAAGTTGGAGAGGGAGCAGCAGGAGGGAAAAGCCAAACAGCGAGCTCAGGGAACAGATGTTCATTTTGCATGGTCCAGTGTCAACTGCAGTGCCAGTGGTGGAGGGAGCGGGTGCCAGTTGAGGAGGCAGGGTTAGAGCTGAGGATTCTTTAAATATTAACAGCTGCTCCTCCGAATCTACTCAGGCTGAGGCAGTGCTGTGGAGCAGAAGCTCTGTGACCGAGGAAAAGCCTGCCAGATAGCATGTCCATTCCTTTCTCCCTTACGCTCTTCCTCTTGCTCGCTCTGTCTCTCTTTTTGTCTTTCTGTCTGTCTTTCGCTCCACATTTCTTCCAGAGATATAGTGTTGAAGGGTAGATATAGCATATTTCATGGCAGAGCAGGCAGGACTAAGCAGTAGCTGTGGCTTGTATTGTAATGCAATTGTTATCTAAACCTTTATGTGAATTCTCCAAGCGGGGTAAATGAGGGTAACATACTGAGATTATCATGGAGATATCGAAACCTGTCCCTCCCCCACTCCCCTCCACATATCACGTGTAGCACACCATCACCCGTGTGGGAACCAAAGTTCTGCCAGTTGGCGTGACCTCTGTGTTGAACAGCTTCAGTCACCTGGGTAGTGGCTTCATGTTTATTCATGAGGACATTGGCCCCAGGGCTCCCCCAGCTCCTCTTTATTAATGAGCTGGGCCCTCGGAGAAGTAGTCATTCAGCCCCGTTTCCACGGGAACCACCCTTATCCGCTGCTTTCCTTTGTGTATTAGAGGTTTAGTGAAACAGTACGGTCTATCCACTTGGTGGTATAGCAAAATGGCGGGAAAAAAAAGAGGGAGATACTCAGGTTTAGAAGGGTTAAAGAAAAAACTGGACAGGAGGAGAGAAAACAGTAGGTATGATCTCAACTCAGATAGTCACAGGGGCAATCAAACAATTGAACACTTATCACCCTGTAAAACCGTCCCGGAGACACTGATCTTTCAATTTAGCCCGGAAAGGCCGACACAGGATCCATTTAGCCAAACTTTCCACCGAGTAATAAATCTCTCTCTCTCTCTCTCTCTCTCTCTCTCTCTCTCTCTCTCTCTCTCTCTCTCTCTCTCTCTCTCTCTCTCTCCTCTCTCTCTCTCTCTCTCTCTCTCTCTCTCTCTCTCTCTCTCTCTCTCTCTCTCCCTTCCTCCCACTCTTTTACTCTTTCCCTGCTCAACAGACAGGCTGAGGTAAGGTCGCCCTACTTCAGCAAGCATTACACAAAATTGATGGTGAAGGTTCGGAAGCCGAGCTAGTGCCCCGGACACTCAAAGTTTCAGCCACTTATCCCTCCCCTGCACCACCCCTCCTCACTCCACTCTTCTATCCACCAATCACGGCTGATTACGGCTCTCCAGGTTCTCAGGATCAAAGGATTGGGAGGCCATAAACTCCCCATCTCAGAGAATTTCCCCCAGGCGGCATTTCAAGGGGGCTGTGGAGAGAGTGGGAGCTGGGAGGGTGGGAGCTGGTGTACAAATTCAGCCCAGGCACTC